>NW_027195254.1:0-217500 GCF_038502225.1 Cherax quadricarinatus
ATTTTTAAAACTACACAACGGTTTAGCCTCCATAACTGTACTCGGGAGCTTGTTTCACTCATCCACAACTCTATTACCAAACCAGTACTTTCCTATATTATTCCTTAATCTGAATTTTTCCAACTTGAAATCATTGCTGCGAATCCTGTCATGGCTGGAAATTTTCAGCACACTATTTACATCCTCTTTATTTATTCCTGTTTTCCATTTATACACCTCTATCATATCCCCCCTAATTCTACGCCTTTCGAGAGAGTGCAGATTCAGGGTCCTCAGTCTATCCTCATAGGGAAGATTTCTGATACATGGAATCATCTTTGTCATCCTCCTTTGCACGTTTTCCAGAGCATTTATATCCATTCTGTAATACGGTGACCAGAACTGAGCAGCATAGTCTAAATGAGGCCTAACCAAGGATATATAGAGTTGAAGAACAACCTGAGGACTTCTATTATTTATACTTCTAGATATGAAGCCAAGAATTCTGTTACCTTTATTGTGAACACTAATGCACTGTTGTCTTGGTTTTAGGTTACTGCTAACCAGAACTCCTAAATCCTTTTCGCAATCGGTAGTATTAAGATCTACATTATTTAGTTTATATGTGGCATGGTTATTTAACTGTCCAACATTTAGAACTTTGCATTTGTCAATATTAAACTGCATCTGCCACTTCTCCGACCATTGCGTCAGTCTACTCAAATCATCCTGGAGTGCTCTAATGTCCTCATTAGAATGAATTGGACGGCCTATTTTGGTGTCATCAGCAAATTTGCTTATGTCGCTATTTATTCCCTCATCTATGTCGTTTATGTAAATTGTGAACAACAACGGGCCAAACACTGACCCCTGAGGAACACCGCTTGTGACGTGCCCCCATTCTGATTTCTCTCCATTTATGCAAACTCTCTGCTGCCTATTTGTCAGCCATGCCTCTACCCAGGAAAAAATTTCTCCTCCTATTCCGTCTGCCTTAAGTTTCCTCATTAGCCTCTGATGTGGAACTCTATCGAAAGCCTTACTGAAGTCCATATACACAATATCATTCATTACCAAGATCTACCTCCTCAAACACCTTAGTGAAAAAATTAAGTAAATTCGTAAGACAGGAACGCCCCTTTGTAAAACCGTGTTGAGATTCATTAATCAATCTGTCCCTGTCAAGATGGCTACGAATTGCTTCGGCAATTATTGATTCCATAAATTTTCCCACTATGGAGGTAAGGCTTATTGGTCTATAGTTCGAAGCCAAGGACCTGTCACCTGCCTTGTAAATAGGTATTACATTTGCCATTTTCCACTTATCAGGCACTATGCCAGTTTGTAGTGATATGTTAAAAAGATTAACGAAAGGTATGCTAAGTTCCTCTTTACATTCCTTTAACACCCTTGCAAACAGTTCATCAGGACCTGGGGATTTGTTAGGTTTTAGTTTCTCTATTTGTCTGAGGACGATGTCACTAGTTACCGCAATCGTACATAGTTTATTATCATCCAGTTCTACGTAATCTATTATTTCAGGAATACCGCTAGTATTTTCCTTGGTGAAAACTGAGAGGAAGTATGTATTTAGAATTTCACACATATCCTTATCACTGTCAGTGATCTGACCAGAGTTACTCTTAAGTGGGCCACTCTTGTCCCTAATCTTACTTCTGTATACCTGAAAGAACCCTTTTATACCTGAAAGAACCCTAACAATGCTCTTTTCTGTCATGTCAGAGATCACAGCCATCCTATTGACTGATCTTCTGCTAAAACTGTCTTCCCTACTTAAAACATTAACAGTCGCCGTCTGGTTGAATCCTCCGTAATACACAATTTTCTTTGTATGAATCTTAGTCCTGGCTTCGTCTCTGTAGACGCCTTCCTCTCCCACTACATTGTAAAATACTCCAAACTACAGAACACCCGTGACTTAACATGATTCCTCCTTTTTTCTTTTTCTCCCTCTTCCCCTTTCCTCTTTCATTTTTTTTTCTTTTCTCTTCTGGGTTGTCTTTCTTTCTTCTGTCTTGTGTTTCTGTTCATTCATTATTTATTTCATTGTACACTTGTTGATCTCTGGTTGTGTCATGGTGAGGATCATTGTACACTTGTTGATCTCTGGTTGTGTCATGGTGAGGATCATTGTACACTTGTTGATCTCTGGTGGTGTCATGGTGAGGATCATTGTACACTTGTTGATCTCTGGTGGTGTTATTGTGAGGATCATTGTATACTTGTTGATCTCTGGTGGTGTCATGGTGAGGATCATTGTATACTTGTTGATCTCTGGTGGTGTTATGGTGAGGATCATTGTATACTTGTTGATCTCTGGTGGTGTCATGGTGAGGATCATTGTATACTTGTTGATCTCTGGTGGTGTCATGGTGAGGATCATTGTACACTTGTTGATCTCTGGTGGTGTTATGGTGGGGATCATTGTACACTTGTTGATCTCTGGTGGTGTTATGGTGAGGATCATTGTACACTTGTTGATCTCTGGTGGTGTCATGGTGAGGATCATTGTACACTTGTTGATCTCAGGTGGTGTCATGGTGAGGATCATTGTACACTTGTTGATCTCAGGTGGTGTCATGGTGAGGACCATTGTACACTTGTTGATCTCTGGTGGTGTCATGGTGAAGATCATTGTGCACTTGTTGATCTCTGGTGGTGTCATGGTGAGGACCATTGTACACTTGTTGATCTCTGGTGGTGTCATGGTGAGGATCATTGTACACTTGTTGATCTCAGGTGGTGTCATGGTGAGGATCATTGTACACTTGTTGATCTCAGGTGGTGTCATGGTGAGGATCATTGTACACTTGTTGATCTCTGGTGGTGTCATGAAGATCATTGTACACTTGTTGATCTCTGGTGGTGTCATGGTGAGGATCATTGTACACTTGTTGATCTTGCACTGTCAATGGTTCTCTGGTGATGTCATGGAGAGGATCATTGTACACTTGTTTTACTTGTACTCTTATTGGTTCTATGGTGGTGTATTGGTGAGGATCATTGTACACTTGTAGATCTCTGGTGGTGTCATTGTGATGATCATTGTACACTTGTTCTTGTACTGTCAATGGTTCTGTGGTGGTGCCATGGTGAGGATCATTGTACACTTGTTGTTCTTGTACTGTTAATGGATATGTGGTGGTGTCATGGTGAGGATCATTGTACACTTGTTGATCTCTGGTGGTGTCATGGTGAGGATCATTGTATACTTGTTGATCTCTGGTGGTGTCATGGTGAGGATCATTGTATACTTGTTGATCTCTGGTGGTGTCATGGTGAGGATCATTGTATACTTGTTGATCTCTGGTGGTGTCATGGTGAGGATCATTGTATACTTGTTGATCTCTGGTGGTGTCATGGTGAGGATCATTGTATACTTGTTGATCTCTGGTGGTGTCATGGTGAGGATCATTGTATACTTGTTGATCTCTGGTGGTGTCATGGTGAGGATCATTGTATACTTGTTGATCTCTGGTGGTGTCATGGTGAGGATCATTGTATACTTGTTGATCTCTGGTGGTGTCATGGTGAGGATCATTGTACACTTGTTGATCTCTGGTGGTGTTATGGTGGGGATCATTGTACACTTGTTGATCTCTGGTGGTGTTATGGTGAGGATCATTGTACACTTGTTGATCTCTGGTGGTGTCATGGTGAGGATCATTGTATACTTGTTGATCTCTGGTGGTGTCATGGTGAGGATCATTGTATACTTGTTGATCTCTGGTGGTGTCATGGTGAGGATCATTGTATACTTGTTGATCTCTGGTGGTGTCATGGTGAGGATCATTGTATACTTGTTGATCTCTGGTGGTGTCATGGTGAGGATCATTGTATACTTGTTGATCTCTGGTGGTGTCATGGTGAGGATCATTGTATACTTGTTGATCTCTGGTGGTGTCATGGTGAGGATCATTGTACACTGGTTTTACTTGTACTCTCAATGGTTCTCTAGCGGTGTCTTGGTGAGGATCATTGGTGTATGAGGATATTGGCGAATTTTTGACGTGTAGGGCTTCAGCTCTTATGGAGTTTCTTGGATTTTTTATTTTGGTGATTAGTTTGATTGCTCCTTCAGTGTTCCCTTTCTCTATTTTCTTGCTAATTTGTGCTGTCATTTTGAAGACATCAAAGGAGCTCTGGCTTGAATTTTTTTGGTGGGTGAATTTTGCATCATAACGAAGGTGAACCAAATTGTCGTTTCTGGGGAACCTTTTTTTATTTGTATTTTTTGCCATAATGAGAGCTGATACAAGGGAATTGCCCTTCCTGCATGTTATGGCCGGGCAGGTTTAACACTCTGAAGATTTACATGCTTCAGTGATGATTCAGTGACTGAAACATCATTGACTTTTTTCATGTTTTACGATATTTGATGAGGTATATTTGCCCTTTCAGACAGTTGAAGTGTATTTTAAAGTACACTTCCACCTAATGAAAAGAAAACAGAAAAATTAGTACCAGAGGAATGAATAATCAATCTTAGAAAAAAGCATGTAAACGTTATTTATTCTTTAAATATTGAACAATTGTACAAGAACATTACCAGTCTAAAGCAAAACATGAAAACTTAAATGCTAAAAGTAATTGTGTGAAACAAGAACACATTATTATTATTAACACGTCGCCCGTTTCCCACAAAAGCAGGTTGACCCGAAAAAGAAGAAATACTTTCATCATCATTCACTCCATTACTGTCTTGTGCGCCTACACTACAGTTATAAAACTGCAACTTATCAACACCCCTCCTTCAGAATGCAGGCACTGTACTTTCCTCCTCCAGGACTCAAGTCCAGCCTGCAAATTTCTCTGAATTCCTTCACACTCCAACAACACGTCAATTCACAAAAAACATTTGTTTCCCCTCACTCCTAACACACTCATGCAAGCTTGCTGGAAGTCTAAGCCTCTTGCACACAAGACATCCTATACACCGTCCCTCCAACCTTTCCTACGCTGACTCCTACCCTGCCTTCCATCTAATGCAGATTTATACGCTCTCCAATTCATTCTATTTCGTTCCATTTTCTCTAAATGTTCGAGCCACCTCAACAACTCCTCCTCAATCCTTTGGATAATACTTTCGGTAACCTCGCACTTCTTCCTAATTTCCAAACAAAGGATTCCCTGCATTATATACACACCGCACATTGCACTCATATACGACATCTCCACTGTCTCCAGCCTTCTCTTTGTTGCAACATTCACCACTTATGCTTCACACCTACATAAGCGCATTGGAATTACTATACTCTCATACATTCCCCTCCTTGCTGCCATGGCTCCACAGACTCCTCAGTGTACCACTCACCTTTTTTCCCCCTTATCAATTCTATGATTCACCTCGTCTTTCGCAGACCCATCTGCCGAAATATCCACTCAGAAATATCTGAACACATACACTTTCTCCATAATCCCTCCCTCCAGTCTGACATCCAGTCTTTCATTACCTATTTTTTTATCCGCATCACCTTAATCTTTCCTATGTTCACTTTTAATTTCCTTCTTTTACATACCCTACCAAACTCGTCCACCAACCTCTGCAACTTCTCTTCAGAATCTTCTAAAAGCACAGTCTCATCAACATAAAACATCTGTGACAACTCTCACTTTGTGTTAGATTCTTTATCTTTTAACCCCACGCCTCTCGTCAACATCCGAGCATTCACTTATCTTACAACCCTATCTGTAAATATATTGAACAACCATTGTGCCATTAAGCATCCCTGTCTAAGGCCTACGGTTAGCGGGAAATACTCTTCCTTTCTCCTACATACTCTAACCTGAGCCTCAGTATCCTCGTAAAAAACTCTTCACTGCCTTCAGTAACCTACCTCCTATTCCTTACATTTGCAAGATCTGCCACATTGTACCCCCCCCATCCACTCTATCATACGTTTTTCCTAGTTCATAAATTCCACAAAGATCTCATTAACCTTATCTAAATGCTGTTAGCCAATATGCGTCTCTGTAAACACTTGGTCTACACAACCCCTACCCTACCCAAAGCCTCCTTGTTCATCTTCTGTTATGCTTTCCGTCTTACACTTCTTTCAATAATAACTCTACCATACACTTTACGAGGTATACTCAGCAGGCTTATTTCCCTATAAGTTTTACACTCTTATCCCCTGTGCCTTTATATAAAGGAACTATGCATGTTCTCTGCCAATCCCTGAGTACCTTACCCTCTTCCATACTCTTATTAAATACGAGCACTTACCACTCCAATACTATATCCCCAGCTACTTTTAACATTTCTGTCTTTATCCCATCAGTTCCAACTGCTGTACCCCCTTCCATTCTACTCACTGCCTCATGCACTTCCCCCACACTCACAATTGGCTCTTATTCACTCCTACAGGATGTTATGCCTCCATATTGTCATCAACATTTATTTCTTCACTATCTTCATCAACATTTAACAGTTCCTCAAAACCTTCCCTCCAACTCTGCAATACCTCAAACTCTCCATGTAATAACTCTCCTCTCCTATTTTTAACTCGTAAATCCATTCATTCCCTCGGGTTTCTACACTTAATAATCTCACTCCAAAATTTTCCTTATTCTCAAAAAAAAATTTGTTGATAGCATCTACCTCACTCTCTCATTTACTCTCCTTTTACATTCTTTCATCACTCTCCTGACCACTCTCTCTTTCTCCATATACTCCTCCCTCTTTTTATCACTTCTACTTTGTAAAATCCTCATATATTTTTTCTCTTTTACTGCTCTCTTTACCTCATCTTTCCACCAATCGCTTGTCTTCCCTCCCGCACCCACTTTCCTGTAAGCACAAACTTCTGCTGAACTCTAATACTTCATTCTTAAATCTTCCTCAATACCTCTTCAACCTTATTGCTAGGCCATCTTTGTTCCAATAGTTATTTATATTTTGCTCTAACCGCTCCTCCTTCATAAACCTTCACCTCTCTCTTACTTGGTGATTCCATTCTCCTTGTATCTTATATATAACTTGCAGTGATAGAGTTCCTAGGTGCAGAAGAGGTTAGCACATTAGTAGGTTTCTCAGCGCTGTAATCGAAACAAGTAAGAGATGACGTAGTCGAAGAATGACTCGATTCTTATACACTAGCAGCAATTCAAAGATCACTGGATAGACGGAGTGTACAGTCACTAAGTTGTAAGTTACAGTTAATCAGTAGTTGATGGTTGCTTAAGGTGACAGTACACTGAGAGTTATTCCGTTACTCTGGGGTGTGCTGGGGCACTTGGTTTTGGTATCCAGATGGCAATTGCCATCTGGATACCAAATGGACAGATGGCAGTTACCATCTGGATGCTCATGTTGTACGCTTCGTCTCGCATTTGTCGGATGACACAAACCTAGTCACAAGATTATAAAACAAAATGACACAACAACTATAAACTCGGACAAGCAGTCAGTCAAGTGGTAGACAGAAGACCTCTTGAAGAAATGGTGACAGCAGATCAAATGCCAGCATGTTACAGTAGTCTCACTGAGTTTGTTTCAACACAAACGGCACGTCGAGAGTGAGACGGCAGCTCAAATGAAAGCATATTATAATAGTCTCACTGAGTTCGTTTGAACACAAACGGCACGGTGAGAGGAAGACGGCAGCTCAAATGCCAGCATGTTACAATAGTCTCATTGAGTGGACTAACAAAAATTACGTTAATTAACATAAACCAAGTCAGATCCGCCTAACAAACATGTAAAACTCAAAAACATTTGAGTTGAACCCCATACTTACAGATTGGGTGGGAGCAGGAAGTCAAGTGATTAAAGACTCGCCTTGGGGGTCCTTTGTCAACTCCCTCCCGGTGAGGTAAATAAGGGGAAAGGTAACGTTGCCCGCCCCTTACTTAACAGGCATTCACCCACTTATACTACCACCACCAGTCATTAATGCATCCACTCGCTTAGCAAACGAACTTTTCTTTCACATGGATGGTGTATTTCTGCTTTCCAGGATGTACATTATATCATTATTATTTAGGGAAACAGTCCAGATGTCAAAACAGCAGAGTTGTAGTTTTGTTTGCTGATTAATGCAGTTCTGTAGTTGTTATTCTACTCCATGCATTCCCGACGTTTGCCGCTCCTTTTTCCAGATTCGTTTTGACGCCCTTGGCCTGTAGGAACTTGGCTGTCATCCTCGGCTTCAATAATTGTTATTTGCAAATATGAAGGAAGGCTTTGCGTGGAGGCGCATGGAATTGAATCTGGGAAGAGCCAAGGGTGGGTGTGAGAGGGGTGGGCAGAGATAGTGTGTGGTAGAGCCTTCGCATCACCAACAGTGGAAGTGAGAGGGGATCTGAGGTTAGTGGCAGCTCATGGTATAGGAGGTAAAGTTCTAGCATGGATTGAGGCATGGCTTACCAATAGAAAGCAGAGAGTTACCATTAATGGAGTGAAATCTGAATGGGGATTAGTCACTAGTGGCGTTCCACAAGGATCAGTTTTAGGCCCTCTCTTGTTCATAATTTACATTAATGACCTTGATGAAGGGATTACTAGTGACATGAGTAAGTTTGCTGATGATACAAAGATAGGCCGTATAATTCACTCTGAGGAGGATATCAATGAACTCCAGGACGATTTGAACAAATTAATGTCTTGGTCTGAGAAATGGCAGATGAAGTTTAATGTGGATAAGTGTAAGGTACTTGCCCTTGGTAATGAAAATAACCCTCGAAGCTATAATCTAGGTGAAGTAGAGCTTGGTCATACAGAATGTGAAAAAGACTTGGGAGTCATGGTAAGCAGAAATCTAAAGCCAAGACAGCAGTGCCTCAGTGTGCGCAACAAGGCCAACAGATTACTTGGATTTATCTCAAGAAGTATAAGTAACAGAAGTCCAAAAGTTATTTTACAGCTCTATACATCACTAGTGAGGCCTCATTTAGATTATGCTGCTCAGTTTTGGTCCCCTTACTACAGGATGGACATAGACTCATTAGAGAACATACAGAGAAGAATGACTAAAATGATTTACTGTGTAAGGAACCTCCCGTATGAAGATAGACTTAAAGCCTTAAATCTCCACTCTCTGGAGAGGCGTAGAATGAGGGGAGATATCATTGAAGTGTATAAGTGGATGACGGGCATAAACAAGGGAGACATTAAAAAAGTACTGAGGGTGTCGAACCAGGTAAGAACCAGGAATAATGGATTTAAGTTGGATGAATTTAGATTTAGAAAGGACATAGGTAAGTACTGGTTTTCTAACAGAGTTGTAGATGCGTGGAACAGTCTTCCCAGTGGGGTGATAGAGGCTAGGACCTTGGGTAGCTTTAAGAAGAGACTGGACAAATATATGAGTGGGAGGGGCTGGGTTTGATTGGTGTTGGGGGGTGCGGGAGTTGTTTCTTGAGTAGCTTTAGGTAGATGTCGTTTTGATAAGGACCTGCCTCGTATGGGCCAGTAGGCCTTCTGCAGTGTTCCTACATTCTTATGTTCTTATGTTCTTATGCCAGCATGCTAGAGGAGTAGTGAGTGATCACTTTCTACTATGTGGAAAAAGACACTTATGTACAGTTCAGGACATTTATTAAAGGAAACGTTTCGCCACGAGTGGCTTCTTCAGTCCTAATACAGAGAAAACTAAGAAAACACACATATATATAGTGGTGGGAGTCAGGTGAGGTGAAGCGTGGGTAGAGGTGGTAGTAGTAGTAGTAGTAGTAATGGAACTAAGGAGGTGAGGTTAGAGAGGGACCTGCTGGCATCAAGTAACACCAGTTCCCAGGATGGGTAATATCCTCTTGCTTAGTAATTTTGAAATACTGTAACTACCGGACTTTTGCTTTATAGTGTTACTGACAGAAATTAGTGCAGCTTCAATGCATTTTCTCCGTCTTAAGTCGTCTTCTTTAATAACTAGTTTAGCTTCATTGAATTTCATGAGGTGTCCAACATCGTCTCTATGTTGAACACATGCGTTTTTGCGGTCATCATTTCTGCAAGCATTTTTGTGTTCTGCTATCCTAATGTCCAGAGTTCTGGCTGTTTCCCCTACATATACTTTGTCACACCCCCCACATGGTATAGTGTAGATTCCTGCACTTGTGCCAGAATCATGCTTGGGTTTTTGTATCAGGTTCCTAATAGTAGTTGAAGAGCTGGTAGATATTTTAGCCAGTTTTCTGTCAAACATTTTTGAAACATTAGTGGCAACGTTGCTGACCGGTAAAACGATGTAACTTGGAGGCTTTTCTTCAATTTGATAGGTGTTGGTCTTGCTGAGGATACGTGTTGCACGTTTCCTGCAGTCACGTATGAAGTGTAGGGGAAAGTGTAGTGAACTAAAAGAGTTGGTGATGTATGTACATTCTTCTTCGAGGAACTGCGGACTGGAAATTCTGTAGGCTCTCAGAAAGAAGCCAATAACTACCCCTCTTTTAGTTCTTGTGTCATGGTGAGAGAAGAAATGTAGAAGATCATTCTTGTAGGTAGGCTTCCGGTAGACTTTAAAAGAAAGTTTGCTTTCCCCTGTGCGTAAGAGAACGTCGAGAAAAGGTAACTGGTTGTCCTTCTCCTCCTCTAGAGTAAATTTAATAGTAGGTTCCAGAGTGTTGATGGTGTTGAGGATGCCCTGTACGTCAAGATTTTTGGGTACAATGACCAAAATATCATCTACGTACCGCATCCAAGTAACTGAACGAGGGATGTTATTGAGGATCCTTCTTGATTCCAGGTCCTCCATATATAAATTGGCAAGAACTGCACTAAGGGGGGATCCCATGGCTAGTCCGAAGAGTTGTTTGTACTTCTTGTCCTCGAACCTAAAACAGTTATAACGAACACAAAGTTCGACAAGGCTCACAAAATCTTGGCGGGGTACAGGTAACTCTGTATCATCTTTAATCACCCTGCGAAGAAGATCAATGGCTTGATCAACTGGGACATTGGTGAATAAGGCAGTCACGTCAAAACTTGCAAGCTTCTTATCACTCATGTCGAGATCCCTGATACGGTTAAGGAGGTCACCCGAATGCTTTAGATGAGCCTGACTGATTGTACCCAGGAGCTTTGACAAATATTTCGCCAAAACTCCTGCTAGACTGTGAGGGGCGCTGCCGATACCAGATGTAATGGGTCTCATAGGCACATTTGGTTTGTGGGTCTTTGGTAAACCATAAAGTCTAGCTGACTTGGGGTTGGTAGGGATGAGGCGCAAGAGCTTTTTACCTTCTTCTGATTTCCTGAGTATACTGCGGGTCTTACTGAGAAAAGAATCTGTTTCTTTCCTCCATGCATGTTCGGGGATGGAAACGTATGTGTTGGCGTCGTTCAATAAATCTTGCATCTTACTAACGTAGTCTGTACTGTTGAGGATGACCACTCCTCCTCCTTTGTCCGCTGTGGTGATGAGAATATCATTATTGGTAGCTAAGTGTTTGAGTGCCTGGATGTAGCGACGAGGAATGACTGGACGACTAGGTTCAGAAACTGCAGCTGCAATAAGTCCTTGTATGAAACCTTTGTTAAAAGGAACGGTTCTTGAAGCTGTGTGCCTTCAGGAGGAGAGAAAGGTAGTCTCTGTATGAAACGTCCATCACTAGTACTGTGTCTTGACAATGAGGAAATGGTATGGTGATACCGACAAGATGTGGAAAAAGACACTTATGTACAGTTCAGGACATTTATTAAAGGAAACGTTTCGCCACGAGTGGCTTCTTCAGTCCTAATACAGAGAAAACTAAGAAAACACACATATATATAGTGGCGGGAGTCAGGTGAGGTGATGCGTGGGTAGAGGTGGTAGTAGTAGTAGTAGTAGTAGTAATGGAACTAAGGAGGTGAGGCTAGAGAGGGACCTGCTGGCATCAAGTAACACCAGTTCCCAGGATGGGTAATATCCTCTTGCTTAGTAATTTTGAAATACTGTAACTACCGGAATTTTGCTTTATAGTGTTACTGACAGAAATTAGTGCAGCTTCAATGCATTTTCTCCGTCTTAAGTCGTCTTCTTTAATAACTAGTTTAGCTTCATTGAATTTCATGAGGGACTTATTGCAGCTGCAGTTTGTGAACCTAGTCGTCCAGTCATTCCTCGTCGCTACATCCAGGCACTCAAACACTTAGCTACCAATAATGATATTCTCATTACCACAGCGGACAAAGGAGGAGGAGTGGTCATCCTCAACAGTACAGACTACGTTAGTAAGATGCAAGATTTATTGAACGACACCAACACATACGTTTCCATCCCCGAACATGCATGGAGGAAAGAAACAGATTCTTTTCTCAGTAAGACCCGCAGTATACTCAGGAAATCAGAAGAAGGTAAAAAGCTCTTGCGCCTCATCCCTACCAACTCCAAGTGAGCTAGACTTTATGGTTTACCAAAGACCCACAAACCAAATGTGCCTATGAGACCCATTACATCTGGTATCGGCAGCGCCCCTCACAGTCTAGCAGGAGTTTTGGCGAAATATTTGTCAAAGCTCCTGGGTACAATCAGTCAGGCTCATCTAAAGCATTCGGGTGACCTCCTTAACCGTATCAGGGATCTCGACATGAGTGATAAGAAGCTTGCAAGTTTTGACGTGACTGCCTTATTCACCAATGTCCCAGTTGATCAAGCTATTGATCTTCTTCGCAGGGTGATTAAAGATGATACAGAGTTACCTGTACCCCGCCAAGATTTTGTGAGCCTTGTCGAACTTTGTGTTCGTTATAACTGTTTCAGGTTCGAGGACAAGAAGTACAAACAACTCTTCGGACTAGCCATGGGATCCCCCCTTAGTGCAGTTCTTGCCAATTTATATATGGAGGACCTGGAATCAAGAAGGATCCTCAATAACATCCCTCGTTCAGTTACTTGGATGCGGTACGTAGATGATATTTTGGTCATTGTACCCAAAAATCTTGACGTACAGGGCATCCTCAACACCATCAACACTCTGGAACCTGTTAGGTAAGACACATATGCAACAGTTAGGTATCTTTATTGTGAAACGTTTCGCCTACACAGTAGGCTTCTTCAGTCAAGTACAGAAAAGTTGATAGAAGCAGAAGATACTTGAAGACGATGTAATCAGTCCATCACCCTTAAAGTTTTGAGGTGGTCAGTCCCTCAGTCTGGAGAAGAGCATTGTTCCATAGTATGAAACAATATGGAGAAGAAGTGACAGGATGGAGCTTTTTATAGCCCCAAGAGGTGAGACGTAGGCCACTAGGAGAGGTAAGAACTCAGATGTTGAGAAGGCAGGTCCCTCTCAAATCCAGCCTCTCTCACTGGTGGAAGTTGTCGAAGTTGATTGCAGGTCTGTACCAAGATACCCTTGTGTTGCAGTGTCTGACAGATTGAACATTAAAATGGTATAAAATACCGACAGGTTGTTAGGTAAGACACATATGCAACAGTTAGGTATCTTTATTGTGAAAAGTTTCGCCTACACAGTAGGCTTCTTCAGTCAAGTACAGAAAAGTTGATAGAAGCAGAAGATACTTGAAGACGATGTAATCAGTCCATCACCCTTAAATTTTTGAGGTGGTCAGTCCCTCAGTCTGGAGAAGAGCATTGTTCCATAGCCTGAAACAATATGGAGAAGAAGTGACAGGATGGAGCTTTTTATAGCCCCAAGAGGTGAGACGTAGGCCACTAGGAGAGGTAAGAACTCAGATGTTGAGAAGGCAGGTCCCTCTCAAATCCAGCCTCTCTCACTGGTGGAAGTTGTCGAAGTTGATTGCAGGTCTGTACCAAGATACCCTTGTGTTGCAGTGTCTGACAGATTGAACATTAAAATGGTATAAAATACCGACAGGTTGTTAGGTAAGACACATATGCAACAGTTAGGTATCTTTATTGTGAAACGTTTCGCCTACACAGTAGGCTTCTTCAGTCAAGTACAGAAAAGTTGATAGAAGCAGAAGATACTTGAAGACGATGTAATCAGTCCATCACCCTTAAAGTTTTGAGGTGGTCAGTCCCTCAGTCTGGAGAAGAGCATTGTTCCATAGTATGAAACAATATGGAGAAGAAGTGACAGGATGGAGCTTTTTATAGCCCCAAGAGGTGAGACGTAGGCCACTAGGAGAGGTAAGAACTCAGATGTTGAGAAGGCAGGTCCCTCTCAAATCCAGCCTCTCTCACTGGTGGAAGTTGTCGAAGTTGATTGCAGGTCTGTACCAAGATACCCTTGTGTTGCAGTGTCTGACAGATTGAACATTAAAATGGTATAAAATACCGACAGGTTGTTAGGTAAGACACATATGCAACAGTTAGGTATCTTTATTGTGAAACGTTTCGCCTACACAGTAGGCTTCTTCAGTCAAGTACAGAAAAGTTGATAGAAGCAGAAGATACTTGAAGACGATGTAATCAGTCCATCACCCTTAAAGTTTTGAGGTGGTCAGTCCCTCAGTCTGGAGAAGAACATAACATAAGAACATAAGAAAGGAGGAACACTGCAGGAGGCCTGCTGGCCCATACTAGGCAGGTCCTTTACAATTCATCCCACTAACAAAACATTTACCCAACCCAATTTTCAATGCTACCCAAGAAATAAGCTCTGATGTGAAAGTCCCACTCAAATCCAACCCTTCCCACTCATGTACTTATCCAACCTAGATTTGAAACTACCCAAAGTCCTAGCCTCAATAACCCAACTAGGTAGACTGTTCCACTCATCAACTACCCTATTTCCAAACCAATACTTTCCTATGTCCTTTCTAAATCTAAACTTATCTAATTTAAATCCATTACTGCGGGTTCTCTCTTGGAGAGACATCCTCAAGACCTTATTAATATCCCCTTTATTAATACCTATCTTCCACTTATACACTTCGATCAGGTCTCCCCTCATTCTTCGTCTAACAAGTGAATGTAACTTAAGAGTCTTCAATCTTTCTTCATAAGGAAGATTTCTGATGCTATGTATTAATTTAGTCATCCTACGCTGAATGTTTTCTAACGAATTTATGTCCATTTTGTAATACGGAGACCAGAACTGAGCTGCATAATCAAGGTGAGGCCTTACTAATGATGTATAAAGCTGCAGTATGACCTCTGGACTTCTGTTGCTTACACTTCTTGATATAAATCCCAGTAATCTATTTGCCTTATTACGTACGCTTAGGCATTGCTGTCTTGGTTTAAGGTTGCTGCTCACCATAACCCCCAAGTCCTTTTCGCAATCTGTATGGCTAAGTTCTACATCATTTAATTTATAAGTATTAGGGTTATGGGCACTCCCAAGCTTCAGAACCTTGCACTTATCTACATTGAACTGCATCTGCCACTTTTCTGACCAAGAATAGAGTTTGTTTAAATCCTCCTGAAGTTCCCTAACATCTACGTTTGAATCAATTATCCTACCTATCTTTGTGTCATCGGCGAATTTGCTCATATCACTAGTAATTCCCTCATCAAGATCATTGATATATATTATAAACAACAACGGGCCCAAGACTGATCCCTGTGGAACGCCACTTGTTACAGATCCCCACTCGGATTTAACCCCATTTATGGACACTCTCTGCTTCCTGTCAGTGAGCCATGACTCGATCCACGAGAGCACTTTTCCCCCAATGCCATGAGCTGCCACTTTCTTTAACAGTCTATGGTGCGGAACTCTATCAAAAGCCTTACTAAAATCTAAGTAAATAATATCAAATTCTTTATTGTGGTCAACAGCCTCAAAAGCTTTACTGAAGAAAGTTAATAAATTAGTTAGACAAGACCGGCCTCTTGTGAATCCATGCTGAGTATCATTAATCAAGCTATGCTTATCGAGATGGCTTCTTATAATCTCAGCTATAATTGACTCTAGTAATTTGCCTACAATTGAGGTCAGGCTTATTGGGCGGTAATTTGACGGTAACGACTTGTCCCCTGTTTTAAAAATAGGAGTTACATTAGCCATCTTCCACATATCAGACACTACACCTGTTTGAAGAGATAAATTAAAAATATTAGTTAATGGTTCACAGAGTTCCATTTTGCATTCCTTAAGAACCCTTGAAAAAACCTCATCAGGACCCGGCGACTTATTTTGCTTCAGTCTGTCTATCTGCCTCACAACCATCTCACTAGTGACTGTGATGTTACATAATTTATCTTCTTCTAGCCCACTGTAAAAATTAATTACTGGAATATTGTTAGTGTCTTCCTGTGTAAAAACTGAGAGAAAATAATTATTTAAAATCAAGCACATTTCATTCTCATTGTCAGTAAGGTGCCCATAGTTATTTTTAAGGGGACCTATCTTATCTCTAACTTTTGTTCTATAGACCTGGAAGAAACTTTTTGGGTTAGTTTTAGAATCCCTAGCAACTTTAATTTCATAGTCCCTTTTAGCTTTTCTTATCCCCTTTTTAATGTCCCTCTTAATGTCAATATACTGATTCATAAGATGACCCTCACCTCTTTTGATACGCCTATAAATTCCTTTCTTATGCCCTAGTAGATATTTGAGCCTATTATTCATCCATTTTGGGTCATTTCTATTTGATCTAATTTCTTTATATGGGATAAACGCTCTTTGAGCAGCATGTATAGTGTTCAGAAAACTGTCATATTGATAGCTCTCTTCGTTACCCCAGTCAACAGATGATAAGTGTTCTCTAAGCCCATCGTAATCTGCTAAGCGAAAATCTGGGACTGTTACTGAGTTATCGCTACTATCGTACTTCCATTCAATGCTAAATGTAATTGATTTGTGGTCGCTAGCACCCAGTTCCTCTGAAATTTCTAAATTATTAACAAGGGATTCATTGTTTGCCATAACTAAGTCAAGCAGGTTATTTCCCCTTGTAGGTTCTGTCACAAACTGCTTCAAAAAACAATCCTGAAATACTTCTAAGAAGTCGTACGATTCTAAATTCCCAGTCAAGAAAATCCAATCAACATGACTAAAGTTAAAGTCTCCTAGAATTACTACATTATCGTGCCTTGTGGCCTTAACAATTTCCTCCCATAGTAGTTTCCCTTGGTCCCTATCTAAGTTAGGGGGACGGTATATCACTCCTAAAATCAGTTTTTCATGCCCCTCTGAAAATTCTATCCAAACAGACTCTGTATGTGTTACTTCAGACTTAATACCCGTTTTTATGCAACAGTTCAAGCGATCTCGGACATACAATGCCACCCCACCCCCCCTCCCAATACTTCTATCTTCTTGGAACAATTTAAAACCCTGAATATGACATTCCGCAGGCATGTCCCGACTTTTTGAATTAAACCACGTCTCAGTTAAGGCAAATACATCAATGTTACCTACACTAGCAACTAATCTCAACTCGTCCATCTTATTCCTAGCACTACGGCAATTAGCATAATAAACATTGAAAGACTCTCCTTTCTCTTTACCCTTCCTGCTCATTTCTATTTTTCTACTAAACCTATTACCGTCCTTATCACCCAAGGTCCCTGGCTTTTCAATATCTATCTCGTTCTTATTATTACTAGTTCCCCTAGAACTCGTAATATTACTACACTGGGACTTCACTGTTTTCCTGCCAAAACCCATACCACTAACTATTCCTAGTTTAAAGTCCTAACTGCTCCCTCCACTGCAGTTGCCAGTGCTCCCACCCCACACCTAGATAAGTGAACCCCATCCCTAGCATACATGTCATTTCTGCCATAAAAGAGGTCCCAGTTGTCAATGAATGTTACCGCATTTTCCTTACAGTATTTGTCCAGCCAGCAATTGACACCAATTGCCCTGGACAACCATTCACTTCCAACTCCCCTCCTTGGCAAAATACCACATATGAGAGGGTTCCCACCCTTACTTCTAATTATTTCTATTGCTGACCTATACCTGCTAATCAGGTCCTCACTCCTACGTCTGCAAACATCGTTGCCTCCAGCACTGAGACAGATAATAGGATTGCTCCCATTACCTCTCATGATGTCATCCAGACGGCTAACAATATCCTCCATCCCAGCCCCAGGAAAGCAAACTCTCTGTCTCCTACTCCTGTCCTTCAAGCAGAACGCCCTATCCATATACCTAACTTGGCTATCCCCAACAACAACAATATTCTTACCTTCCTTAATGTCTTTCGTCGTGTCGTTCCCAGTAGTCAACTCACATTCGTCGGGTAGCACTGAGAATGTATTGGATGTTTCCACAACAGCATTGTTCCATAGTATGAAACAATATGGAGAAGAAGTGACAGGATGGAGCTTTTTTTAGCCCCAAGAGGTGAGACGTAGGTATTTTATACCATTTTAATGTTCAATCTGTCAGACACTGCAACACAAGGGTATCTTGGTACAGACCTGCAATCAACTTCGACAACTTCCACCAGTGAGAGAGGCTGGATTTGAGAGGGACCTGCCTTCTCAACATCTGAGTTCTTGAAAGTTAAGACACATGTGCAACATCTGGATATCTTTATTGTAGTAGACGTTTCGCCATCCAGTGGCTTTATCAATACAGATTCTAGGACATAATAGGAAGACAGTAGAACTATATACAAAAGATGAGGTAATCAGTCCCTCGGCCTTTTGTATATAGTTCTACTGTCTTCCTATTATGTCCTAGAATCTGTATTGATAAAGCCACTGGATGGCGAAACGTCTACTACAATAAAGATATCCAGATGTTGCACATGTGTCTTAACTTTCATATTGTCGGTATTTTATACCTTTCTTGCACATCTGAGTTCTTACCTCTCCTAGTGGCCTACGTCTCACCTCTTGGGGCTATAAAAAGCTCCATCCTGTCACTTCTTCTCCATATTGTTTCATACTATGGAACAATGCTCTTCTCCAGACTGAGGGACTGACCACCTCAAAACTTTAAGGGTGATGGACTGATTACATCGTCTTCAAGTATCTTCTGCTTCTATCAACTTTTCTGTACTTGACTGAAGAAGCCTACTGTGTAGGCGAAACGTTTCACAATAAAGATACCTAACTGTTGCATATGTGTCTTACCTAACAACCTGTCGGTATTTTATACCATTTTAATGTTCAATCTGTCAGACACTGCAACACAAGGGTATCTTGGTACAGACCTGCAATCAACTTCGACAACTTCCACCAGTGAGAGAGGCTGGATTTGAGAGGGACCTGCCTTCTCAACATCTGAGTTCTTACCTCTCCTAGTGGCCTACGTCTCACCTCTTGGGGCTATAAAAAGCTCCATCCTGTCACTTCTTCTCCATATTGTTTCATACTATGGAACAATGCTCTTCTCCAGACTGAGGGACTGACCACCTCAAAACTTTAAGGGTGATGGACTGATTACATCGTCTTCAAGTATCTTCTGCTTCTATCAACTTTTCTGTACTTGACTGAAGAAGCCTACTGTGTAGGCGAAACGTTTCACAATAAAGATACCTAACTGTTGCATATGTGTCTTACCTAACAACCTGTCGGTATTTTATACCATTTTAATGTTCAATCTGTCAGACACTGCAACACAAGGGTATCTTGGTACAGACCTGCAATCAACTTCGACAACTTCCACCAGTGAGAGAGGCTGGATTTGAGAGGGACCTGCCTTCTCAACATCTGAGTTCTTACCTCTCCTAGTGGCCTACGTCTCACCTCTTGGGGCTATAAAAAGCTCCATCCTGTCACTTCTTCTCCATATTGTTTCATACTATGGAACAATGCTCTTCTCCAGACTGAGGGACTGACCACCTCAAAACTTTAAGGGTGATGGACTGATTACATCGTCTTCAAGTATCTTCTGCTTCTATCAACTTTTCTGTACTTGACTGAAGAAGCCTACTGTGTAGGCGAAACGTTTCACAATAAAGATACCTAACTGTTGCATATGTGTCTTACCTAACAACCTGTCGGTATTTTATACCATTTTAATGTTCAATCTGTCAGACACTGCAACACAAGGGTATCTTGGTACAGACCTGCAATCAACTTCGACAACTTCCACCAGTGAGAGAGGCTGGATTTGAGAGGGACCTGCCTTCTCAACATCTGAGTTCTTACCTCTCCTAGTGGCCTACGTCTCACCTCTTGGGGCTATAAAAAGCTCCATCCTGTCACTTCTTCTCCATATTGTTTCATACTATGGAACAATGCTCTTCTCCAGACTGAGGGACTGACCACCTCAAAACTTTAAGGGTGATGGACTGATTACATCGTCTTCAAGTATCTTCTGCTTCTATCAACTTTTCTGTACTTGACTGAAGAAGCCTACTGTGTAGGCGAAACGTTTCACAATAAAGATACCTAACTGTTGCATATGTGTCTTACCTAACAACCTGTCGGTATTTTATACCATTTTAATGTTCAATCTGTCAGACACTGCAACACAAGGGTATCTTGGTACAGACCTGCAATCAACTTCGACAACTTCCACCAGTGAGAGAGGCTGGATTTGAGAGGGACCTGCCTTCTCAACATCTGAGTTCTTACCTCTCCTAGTGGCCTACGTCTCACCTCTTGGGGCTATAAAAAGCTCCATCCTGTCACTTCTTCTCCATATTGTTTCATACTATGGAACAATGCTCTTCTCCAGACTGAGGGACTGACCACCTCAAAACTTTAAGGGTGATGGACTGATTACATCGTCTTCAAGTATCTTCTGCTTCTATCAACTTTTCTGTACTTGACTGAAGAAGCCTACTGTGTAGGCGAAACGTTTCACAATAAAGATACCTAACTGTTGCATATGTGTCTTACCTAACAACCTGTCGGTATTTTATACCATTTTAATGTTCACTCTGGAACCTACTATTAAATTTACTCTAGAGGAGGAGAAGGACAACCAGTTACCTTTTCTCGACGTTCTCTTACGCACAGGGGAAAACAAACTTTCTTTTAAAGTCTACCGGAAGCCTACCTACAAGAATGATCTTCTACATTTCTTCTCTCACCATGACACAAGAACTAAAAGAGGGGTAGTTATTGGCTTCTTTCTGAGAGCCTACAGAATTTCCAGTCCGCAGTTCCTCGAAGAAGAATGTACATACATCACCAACTCTTTTAGTTCACTACACTTTCCCCTACACTTCATACGTGACTGCAGGAAACGTGCAACACGAATCCTCAGCAAGACCAACACCTATCAAATTGAAGAAAAGCCTCCAAGTTACATCGTTTTACCGGTCAGCAACGTTGCCACTAATGTTTCAAAAATGTTTGACAGAAAACTGGCTAAAATATCTACCAGCTCTTCAACTACTATTAGGAACCTGATACAAAAACCCAAGCATGATTCTGGCACAAGTGCAGGAATCTACACTATACCATGTGGGGGGTGTGACAAAGTATATGTAGGGGAAACAGCCAGAACTCTGGACATTAGGATAGCAGAACACAAAAATGCTTGCAGAAATGATGACCGCAAAAACGCATGTGTTCAACATAGAGACGATGTTGGACACCTCATGAAATTCAATGAAGCTAAACTAGTTATTAAAGAAGACGACTTAAGACGGAGAAAATGCATTGAAGCTGCACTAATTTCTGTCAGTAACACTATAAAGCAAAAATCCGGTAGTTACAGTATTTCAAAATTACTAAGCAAGAGGATATTACCCATCCTGGGAACTGGTGTTACTTGATGCCAGCAGGTCCCTCTCTAGCCTGACCTCCTTAGTTCCATTACTACTACTACTACTACTACTACCACCTCTACCCACGCATCACCTCACCTGACTCCCGCCACTATATATATGTGTTTTCTTAGTTTTCTCTGTATTAGGACTGAAGAAGCCACTCGTGGCGAAACGTTTCCTTTAATAAATGTCCTGAACTGTACATAAGTGTCTTTTTCCACATCTTGTCGGTATCACCATACCATTTCCTCCTTGTGAGCAAGGCTTGACTCGTCCTGAAGGCCTATCCTTGATCGGAGGCAGAATTGCTGTGATCTTGGCTTAGGAAAAAAAACGAGAAAAGCAAAAATCCTACTGACTTTCTTTACATAATGGTGTAGGTAGATGGTGAGAAGATAAGTGAGAGGAAGACATGGTGAAGTACCGGGAAAGAGGTCTGAGTCAGGCGCTATTGCATTGCCAGGCTGAATCACACACACTTTTTTTAAATTTTATTTTAAACTTTATATACACAATACATACATAGGTAGGTCAATCATATCTAAAATTTGACAATATTCTTGATTACTACTAATAATACGCTATACCTCCAACAGATAATGATAACACATTTACAGTAGCATTAATGCACTCAAGACGAGATACGTCTTAACACACAATGTAACCTGGTCTAAACATTATCCTCTAACTATAAAGAGTATTTGTTCGCATCGCTATTGGGCCGTGCGGACAGGCTGCGGAGACGCTCCTGATTGAGTTGGCTTGTGCGCAGTTTACCAGTTTGAGCTGCTACCCCTGGTGTTAGTTGGTGAAAACTTTATTTTCCAACATGGCGCTGCCTAGCAGCAGGCGCATCAACACTGTCTGCGTTGAGTTGACCCGTGGAGCTATCACGGGAGCCACGATGGATTTGTTACTACCGGCGATTATCCGTGACACCTACGGTATCGCAAATGAAGAGATATGTGGTGTAGCACTTAATGGGACGACACGGATCTTCGTTAAAATGACGTCAGCAAATGTCTACGAAGCGGTGGTTGATAAGTATCAAGAGACCATTATAGCCGTCAATTCAGCTGTATCAGTATGTCTTCATGATGTATCACGACATTACACATGGGTAAAAATTAGGAATATGCCTTTTGAGGCGACTGATTTTGTTATAAAAGATGAATTACGTAATTATGGTACGGTTCATATGGCCTCTGCAGGTCGGTGGGCCGCTGGACCATATGCTGGAAGTTTGGAGGGAACATATTCAGTCAAAATGACCTTACGCCATCCCATACCATCCTATATTATGTTGCAAGCATTTCGAACTCAAGTATATGTAACATATGCGGGGCAACGTCGTACGTGTCGGCTGTGTGGGTCGTACGACCACATAGCGGCGCAGTGTGGTAAGCGTCGTGGGAATCTCCAACTATCGCAACAACGACAATCGGAAGAAGTCGAGGAAGGTGAGGGACGAGAACAGTCTTATGCGAAACTGTCTCGACAACGGTCATCTTGGAGTGATGAGGTAGGAAAAGCACAGGAGAATGCTTTGGAGGATGCAATACAGCAAGAAGAATCACCGTCACTGGACATAGATAAAGTATTTGAAGAGACTCTGCCCACCATGGGGGAAGAGGATGTAGCGGCGTCTTTAGTGAAGGCACTGGATGTTTTGTTAGACGAGTCGATCGTCAACCGTGTGGAGGATCCAGGTGCAATTTTGGGATCGGTTGAGCATCATGGTGAGGCGACGGATGAAAGCATTGAGTCTAGTGTGTCGCATGGTATGATGGTGAAAGTAGCAGAAGTGGAGGTGCATCACGATATTACCAAAGAAATCCCAATGCAGGTGGAGGGTAGGACGTGAAAGCGAACTGCGACCCCATCGGACTCAGACGACGTGCTTACTCCTGCCCAAAGGCCAGGGAAAAAGTCTTGGGCGGATGTACAGAGGAAAGGGAACAGTGAATCCACGAAACAAGAGTTTATCAAGGTGGTTCCCAAAAAAGGGGGGAGGGATAGAGGTGTTGTAAAATGTATAAGTGAAAAGTCTATACCTAGAACGAAAGGAAAATCCCATTAATTGACTTTAAGGTTTTGACAATAAATATTAACGGTTTGAGATCTGAGCGGAAGCGAAAGTGGTTTAATGAATTTTTGGTGCGTCTAGATGTGGATGTGGTATTTCCCCAAGAACACAATTACAGAATTGGATATGAGTTAGAAATGGATGGTTACGATGTGTATATGGAATATGCAACGAGGTTAAAAGGGGGCGTCGCCATTCTGGTAAAGGAAAATAGCCCGTTTGTAGTACGGCATAGTGAAAGGGGGGAGGGGAGAGTGATTAGGGTGGATGGTTTATGGGGTAGAGTACACATAAGTTTTGTATGTGTATATGGGCCGGCCGAGGGAGATGTACGACTTAAAACTCATTTTGTACAAGATGTATTAGTATATTATCTACGTAGTTTACCAAATGTAGCGATAATAGGGGGCGACTGGAATTGTGTAATACGACGAAAAGATGTGGAGCCTCGAGGAGCGGGTTGTTGCTTGGGGTTCCTGGGAGATTTATTGATGAATGTGGGTTTAATGGATGTGTGTGGGGGGGGTGGCATGGTGGAGCATACTTTCATTAGACGAGATTATGCGGCGAGATTGGATAGAATGTACGTGTCTTGTGCGGTTACAGTGCAGAGAGTGAATGTGATAAATGTGGTTTTTTCGGATCATAGAGGAGTTGTAATGGATGTAGATATTGAGGGTGTGCCTAGAAGGGGACCATCATTTTGGAAATTGAATGTAAAGTTATTGAAGAGAGAGGAAAGTCGTTTGTCCTTTGGGCATATGTGGGAACGCCTTGTGGTTGAAGCACCTGGAGATGTGGCTTTGGTTAATTGGTGGGAAATGATAGCCAAAAAGCGAATTAAGGATTATAATATTAGTCATGGGGTGAGATATAATCAGTTACAGTATGGTTTCCAACGATATTTAGAGGGGCAGTTGCGCGACTGCTATGTACAAGCGAATGCTAATTATCCTGTCATAAAAGTTGAAAGAATTAAGGAACAACTAAGAAATTTACAAAACGAACGGTTTGATGGGGAAAGGCTTAAGGGTGGAATCGAAGAGGTTTTGTGGGGAGATCGGCCGTCGGCGTGTGTGTTGAGGAATCAACACAGACGTCGCAAGGCAATGGAGTTAATGGGGTTGAATGTCCAGGTAGGTATGCAGGGGTATAGAGTGAATCAGGTGTTGACGACAACGGAGGGTATGAGTGGGTATATTGATGCTTGGGTTAAATTGAAAACGCAGTGTTGGAATAAGTGAAATTGCATTGCAGTCAGTCGGTAGGTTTGTGCGTTGTGAGCTGGAGGAGCATGATCGTTTGATGTTGGGAGGGCCGATAACGGAGTGTGAGACTTGGGAGGCTTTATCTGGGGCGCAACTGGGTAAGGCGCCAGGAATTGATGGGTTGCCAAGCGACTTTTATCTTCAAAATTGGAGCGTTTTAAAGGGGTTTTTGGTACGTTTATTCAATATAATGAAGCGGGATGGGGTTTTAGGGGAACAACAAAGGTTGGATGTGGTCGTCCTAGTTCCTAAAGGTGAGCCATTAACGGTTAAAGATTATCGTGCAATCTCGTTATTATGTGGGGACTATAAAATTTTTGGAAGGATCTTGGCTAACAGAATAAAAAAAGTCCTGGGCAAAGTGATTGACAAGGGACAATATGGGGTGCCGGGCAGGTCTATGTATGAAGGTCACGGTATGATTAGAAGTTTTATTGAAGAAAGAGTAAGATTGGGAGGGGGGGGTATTGGCTATAGATTGGGAGGCGGCATATGATAGTGTGGAACGGGAGACGTTATGGAAGATCATGAGATGGCAGGGGTTTGGGGCGGAAATTATATCATGGGCTAAATTAATGTATCAGGAGGCAACCTTGCGTGTGCAGGTGAATGGGAGGTTGGGAGATCGAATTCAGATGGGAAGGGGTTTGCGTCAAGGTTGTCCCCTTTTACAATTTTTTTTGCTTGTTTTCAAGATCCCTTTTATAGAGGGATAAGGATTTTATTGGAAGCAAATGGGATGGGTAATGTAAGGGGTGGGGGAGCGGGCATTGTTGGATATGTCGACGATACGACGATTTTGGTGAGAGAAAACATGGATTTGCTTCGGGTAGAAAAGTTAGTGAAAGTTTTTGAAAAGGCTACTGGCATGACGATCAACATGGGGAAAACAAAGTATATGAATCTTGGAAAAGGGTCGCGTGAGGAAGGAATGGTAGCTGAGAGGTGGGAAAGGGTGGACCAAATAAAGATATGTGGGATCGTTTATGTAAATGATATCAAGTTAGCACAACAAATAAATTCCGTGCGTATCGTTGATAGTGTTCTGAAGCGCCTCAGTGGTTTAAGAGCTGCTAATTTAAGTTTGCAACAAAGGGTGATTACGACGAATGTGCTATTATATAGTAAACTATGGCATGTTACAGTAATATTTCTGATACTTCGTTGTGAGTTAAAAAGGTTACAAGAAAGTGTTTTTAGATTCATTTGGGGAACAGGGAGCGAATGGTTAAGTAGAGCGGTTGTCACACTCCCGGTTGGCCGCGGAGGGCTGGGTCTTATAGATGTCGAAAAGAGGATAATAAGTATGTATTTAAAACGTAGTTATAAGCGGGAGGGGGGACCGAAAGAAGACGGTCTTCATAGGATACATCAGGATATGCGACGGTGGTGGGGGGGTCGGGAGTTCATGATAGGTGAGGCAATGTTATGGGTCTTCATGAACGTGAGGGATCCTTCACATATTAAATTGAGAAATCTTGATAGGGCAGATGGTAAGGCTCTGGTAGCGGCGGTAGAAGGAGTTTATCCGATGTATGATTGGCGTAATATTTGGGGGCGTTTAAACAAATTGCGTTTAAAACCTAAAGTCAGAGAAGTTATGTATAGATTTTTACATGGAATCTTACCGTCAGGAATGGTTATATTCTATAAGAGAATACGAGAGGACGGGGAATGCAAGGATTGTGGAGGATTGGCGACTATTTATCATACGGTGTATTTTTGGGGGTTGTATTGAACTTATAAGGGTTTGGATGGGTAAGGTTTTAAGGTTAGTGGGGGGAGGGGGTTTGCAGGTCTTGAGGGTTTTAAGTTTAGATATAACTGGGGTGGATAAAAGGGTTGAGAATGCGATTGGGTATATGATTACGGATTATATATATATGATGTGGGCTATGAGGGAGGCGGACGTGCGTGCAAGAATTAATGCATTGGCAGCAACTTTTTATAGGACACAGTGTAGAAATAAAGGGGTGTATGGAGGGAGATGGGAGAGAGATTTTAGTGAGGGTTATCGAAATTTCACATTAAGGGATTTATGGCATTTGCAAAGTGGGTAAGGGGATACGACGGGCTATTTTCCTAGACTTGGGTGTGAGCATGGAGAGCTGTTTATATGGATGTATAATTGAGTTTGATATCTAGGGGCAATAGGGTTATTGCCCCGAGGGTTTCAGCAACTACACAGTTATCATTTGGAAGTGTGTTGCACTACGATTGCATATTATTATTTTTCATGTATAAATCATTTCAAGGACTTATGATGAAAATTTTCATTGAGACTCAAATATGTTATAGGTGTCTTTAATGATTTTGATTCAATTGTAAATGATAAAAAGATCTTTATTTTCAGTTTAATTACAGAGTTTTTTCTTATGTAAAGCACAACTTAAATGGTGTAAATTAGAAAATAGGTAGTTTTGATATTTTAAGGTTGTTTTTTCCTTTTAATGTATTCATCGATGGAGGCAATATGATGAATATTGCTAAGATTTGTTAACGGAAAATTTCTGTACTCTTGGAGTTAATACAGGTGATTGCATTATTCTTGGTTGAATGGAGGTATTATTATAATTGAAGGTGGATGTGAATGTGTTTAAATATGTCAGTATGTTTTATATTAAAATTCCTTTGTTTAGCACATGTAGGAGAACTGACACTCAGAAATATTTAGATTGAGAAGAGTGGCATTTCCTTTTTATTGTTTTTTTATTCGTTGTAAATATGTACATCAATGATTTAGAATAGTTTTTTTTTTATATTTTATTTAAAACATCATAAATTACAAGGTAGTAAAAAAATTAAATAACACAATAATACAGGATCTGGACAAGATTACGAAGAATTATATCACAAGTGCAAGAGGAAGATTTTGAAACACGCAAAATACATTCACACCATTCACTTACATTATACAAAATGATAATATTGGCACATACACACAAACCTGTTGGAGGGGGAATCCCCCCCATGAAAACTCATCTATAAATACAGCCACATCATTCGCACACTTATTGATCACAGCAGTGATCAAACATAAATTTTTGTAACTTTATATATACATGCAACTGTTTATGCGATTTAACTTAAGAACAAAGTCTGGTATTTATCCGTCAACATTACTCTATAACAACAATAAGCGTTACACAAAATTGCATAAGCGTATAAAGCATCAACAACTGCAAGATTTTTACAGCATACGTTGCATCAGCAACGAAACTTAATACCATTACAAAAGTGATGGAAAACAAATTATGTAAAAACAAATATAAACCTCATCTAAGAGGAAAGAAATTCCCTACAAAATTATAACAAAAACTGCGAAATTACATACCAGAAAAATTATCTTTGCAAAAACTAGTAGACTAACATGGACAGTGACTTCTATAACTCTCTTTTAATCTCAAGGACATATTTTATACAAATCTTGAGCTAATCAAAATCTTGCACACAAAACTTACATGTCAACACAGCACCACGCAGTACATACCTTCCCGACCCTCACATTCCTTCGCCAGTCCTTTACCTTATACACTCCCCCTCCGAAGAACTAATGTCAACCCGCTTATAAAGGGAACCAGTCCTTTACGTATAATTAGCTCGCCAACTGAATGAGGCCGTTGACCGTAAGTTTGCAGTAGGTCTCCGGAAAACGTGTCCTCCACTGTCCCCCGTAAATAAGTTTGTTTCTGCAAACCGTTCTATATATGCCTGCCGCAATTGCTCTAATCCTAATTCTTCCCCCTCCCGTGTCCCTCATCCCCCAGGAAATATACAGAAAATCTACCACTACATACATAATCACCCTTTTCACTTCTCTGGAGACCCCTCGTACTTCTAATGTTAAGGCTCGCAGGGTCTCTACATTACCCCCACCCATCAACCGAAAAACCTTCGCTAACCACACCCTTACCTCCCTCAACTCTTCACAGAAATAAACCGCATGAAAAGCTGTTTCCTGTTCTCCACAGTGATCGCAGGTCTGTTCCCTCACCAATCCCATTGAACACAAAACAGCTTTCGATGCTAATATCCCCATTATAAACCTATATACAAACTCCCGTACTCTTGGCATTAACTTAAGCTTTCGAAAGTCATTCCATATCATACCTCAGTCATACAAGGGGTAAACCGATACCCCCTGTATGGTTTCCGGCCTTCTGCTCATCGTCACCAAACGCCCCACCCTAAGTTTTTCCACCTCCCTAATCAATAACAATAACCTCAGCATATCCTCGCATTCAATTAATTCTTTTCCGCTCCACCATCTCCTCACATCCTTCATCACTTTCCCCACTCTAACCACTCTTTCCCCCCCCCCTCCCTAACGAACCTCTGTTTCACATATAAAGCCTTTACTCTCGGCCCCAACGCTAAAAGGCCTACTCCTCCACTGCATATATTCGACATCACCACCTCCTTGCTTAGTCATGCCCTCCCGAAACCCCAAACATAACGTAATGCCCTCCTCTGAATCTCATGTACGTCTGTAGTCTGCAGTGGATACACCACAGCCATACTCCATACTTTACTATAAACTAATGAATTTACAATTATCGCCCGCTGTTGTAAGGTGACGTCCCCCGCCCGTAAACTCCTTAACCTTTTTACTGCCTTCTCCACCACCACCTCCGAATTCACCTGCCTAGCCTCCTGCGCATCTGCCATGTATATAACTCCACAAATTTTTAGCCTATCCACTACTTCCCACCCAAACTCCAACCCCAAGCCACCCCCCCCCCACCCAGGCACCCACCTCCAGCAAACTTGATTTTGCTCTGTTCACCCGTATTCCAGATGCCCTCCCGAAAAGCTCCAACACACTTTCCACCGTATGCAATCCCTCCACTTCTGCCATCAGAACAGTGGTATCATCCACATTCCCCACCACATCTATTCACCCATCCTTCTCCCCATTTAAAATCCCCCTCCCCTCAACGAGCCCATAAAATGGATGCTGCATACACGCAAACAATATTTGAGACAGGGGACACCCCTGTCTCAAACCCCTCTCCATCCTTACAGGCCTTCCCAACCTACCATTAATTTGTACTTGCACCATTGCAGATGAATACATTGTATCAACCCACCTCAACACTCCCATGCCAAAACCTAGATGCAACAAACTAGCCCTCAGAAAGTTTCTATCCACACAGTTGTATGCATTTTCCCAATCAATGCACAAAAGCCCTTCCCCGCTGCAACCCTCCAAAAAATCCCTAATGCGGCCATGCCCATCTCTCATGCTTCTGCCCGGAATACCCATCTGCCTTTTATGAATAGCCCCACCTAACACCTTCATCCTATTGCCCAATATCTTCGCGAAAATCTTGTAGTCGGCACACATTAGCGAAATAGCTCTGTACTCACTCAATACTCTTCCCTCTTGCTTTTTGCGTACTAATACGACTACACCCGTTCGCTGAGTCTGTCCTAACTGTCCCTCCCGTCGCATACAATTCATGACCCTCACCAGACAGTACTTAATGTGCTCCCATTGAATTCTATAAAAATCATTTGATATCCCATCTATACCCGGTGCCTTGCCAGTACTCATATTGAACACAGCCTCCTCAACTTTCCCCATGCTAATCTCACCTCCCATCCCCATGCCCTCCTCTCCACATGACCCTAAACCTCTCCCCCCCACACCTCCTCAATAGCATCGCCCTCCTCCCCCTTCTCCCACTTCTTTTGGAACCAGAAATCAGCATAATTGCTCATGCCTTCTGTAGTATTCAGTACCTGTCCCTTGTGATAACCACCCATATCCTCACTTACCTCCAAGTTTAAAATAGTTGAATCCTTCTGCCTTACCCTAAAACCTCGCAAAAACACTTCCCGAAGGTTTATCACCCCACAGCACAGCCTCCATTCCCGCCCTTACACGTACTGCATCAAATCTACCATTATGTAACTCTGCCAACCTGTCCTTGAGCTGCACCATGTGTCCGTACTGCCGCCCCCCCCCCTTCCTCATAACACCCATTTAGCTGATATTCAAAATAGTTTTGCAACCCATACCTCCACCCTGCCTCTTCCCTTCCCTTCCTCTTATAGAAACCTGCTATACCCGGCTTAGCGTGCCTTTCCCACCATTCTAAGACACACGACTCTACCTCTCTAGAATCCCAAAAAGTTTGCCACCATTCCCCAAAAGCCATACTCACCACCTCACTCCTTACGAGTCTTGCATTTAATTTCCAGAAACCCGATTGTATCCTAACCATACCTTCCCAGTCAAGATCTGCTATAACTGCCTTATGATCAGAAAACCCCACATCTAAAGTCCTGACTCCCAACACACGTACAGCTTCCGTTGCATAGATCCTCTCTAATCTTGCAGCATAATCCCGTCTGACAAACGTATACTCAACCTGCCAACCCCCCTCTCCCCTCAAGATCCAAAACCCCCACATCTCCAAACACATTACGTGACAAGCCCAACATACACCCCGCCCCCCCTCGGTTCCACATCCCCCCCCCCTTAATAACACAATTCCAATCTCCCCCTATTGCAGTGACTAAAGGTAAACCCCTTAAATAGTACATCAAAAATTCTCTCACAAAGTTCTCCTTGACTCGTGCATTGCCATCTGCCGGCATATAAACTCCTATAAAACAAACCCTCGTTGCACCCCACTCCCCCTCCACCCTCACGACCCTCCCCCCCTCCTCCCACCCCAAAATACGCAATGGACTGGTTTCCTTTACAGCCACAGCAACTCCACCTTTTAACCTCAAAGAGCCACTCACATACAACTTATATCCTTTCAAAGACAACTCACAACCAAACTTATAATTGTGCTCCTGAATGAAACATATATCTACATTAAATCTCCTTAAAAACCATTCCACCCATACTCTTTTAACCTCGGCTCTCAGGCCATTAACATTGATCGTTACAACCTTGAATTATGACAGTAAAGGCGGCTTGCCCCGCCGCCTTGGAATGGCACCCGCGTGACCTGGCTGCTGACTAGAGCCCCGTTTGTCACCTCGTCTGTCCAGTCCCCTAACCCCCCCCCTTCTTAACCTTTGAACCTTTCAGTACTTCAGCACCGCTACACCCACTCTCCTGGAGATCCAACCTGGGCTTCCAAGACTTCTTCCCAGGTTTCTGCCCTGGCGTTAAGACGTCATCCATATCAGACGTCCCAGCTGTTCTCTTGCGTGAACCTCCGTCTCCACATGTAACCTCCTCTTCCATGCACGCTCTATGCACCTCAGCCACTACCGTGTGCTTCTTCCCCTCATTGCACACGGTCTTCCCACGTCCCGATGAGACTGTAGTCTCCTCCAATGAGCGTCCACGCTGCTCATCATCCAGACTCCCCTCCACCTCACTCAGGAAGGTATTCAAAACCTCATCCAACATTCCATCCTGTTGCATTACAGGCTCACCGTCATCGTTCGTCGTCGTCGTCTGCTCAGGCCCCGTCCCCACAGGTAACGTAGCACAAAAGTCCGTCTCCGCCTCTGCTTTATCCACTTCCTCACTCCAACTGCACGATGCCTGCCTTTCGGCCGCATCTGTCTCCTGCACCACAGGACCCAACTGCTGATCCACCGGTGTTGGCATCTGTTCCCTCCGTCCTGGTTTCCTATGGCATTGGGCTGCCATATGGTCAAATGATCCGCACAGCCTACAAGTCCACCTCTGTCCTGCATAGTATACGTATACCTGCGTTCGGAACTCTTCCAGTAAAACATACGATGGAATTGATTGCCGTAACGTCATCTTCAGATTGAAGGATCCCTCGGGCAGTCCCACATAAGCCCCATCCTTCCACACTCCCAATTCCGCCGCATGAATCTTGCCATAACGACGGAAGACCGCAACCACATCATACTCTGTAGCTTCAAAGGGCACATTCCTTACTTTTACGTATGTCACATAGCTGGATACATCATGCAGACATACCTCCACTGCTGCATTCACTTCCATCCTCTTCTCGTGGTACTTGTCAACTATGCTTGAGTAAAATCCAGCATTTATAAATTTGATGAAAATCCTCGTAACTCCGTTAATAGCCACACCATAAAGCTCTTCATTGGGTATCCCATACACATCACGTATAATCGTAGGGAGTTTTACCTGCATGGTAGAACTGCATAGGGCCCCACGTACTAATTCCACACAGACAGTATTCACACGTCTGCCATGTCTATCCGCCATGTTGATCGCTCAAAACAGGCAAACTGCGCAGAAAATCAACTGAATCGGGAGCGCCTGCGCAGCCCGTCCACTCGGCCCGGAAGCGAAGAGGACAATGAACTATAAAGATTACACTATTAAAAATACAGTTAATTACACGTTAGGTAGGAAGATGTTATAAATGAGTTTGTAATAACGTTATGATCACATTGTGTTGCATTTTAGTTAAACTTAATAAGCATAAGACTTGAAAATTACCAGAGAGGAAATTAAGAAAACATTTGTATTAACCTAGTTTAAGAACAAGACAGCACTAGTGCTACTTGGCAACCTAAACACACACTTAATGCAACTTGTGTAATTCAAAAACAACACTTACTTAACATGCAAACATAATAAATACAGTGCTGAACTATTGTATCTTAAAGTTACATACAGATGTCTGATGACAGCTTCTGATACCTAACCATTATAAAGCTCCATGTGGAACTTTACAAAAAATATTTAAGACAAGCATATAACAGTACAGCCATGTATACCTATACACATATGTAAATAAAGACACATACACATACATATTCATATACATATATTAATGGACCATGACCTTATTACAGGAACAATTAGAGAAAATTTGTTAATACACATCACACTTATCTCACAAACTTTCTGCACACCTTCCCCCTCCCCTTCCCCCTCCCCTTCCCCTCCCCTTCCCCTTCCCCTTCCCCCTTCCGTTCCCCTCCCCTTCCCCCTCCCCTCCCCCCACTAATTCGCATAAGCAGACACCCCGCTTCCCCCAACTGGAGCCCCATATCCCCCTGGCATGGATTCCACCTCAATGGCAATAATAATAATAATAATAATAATAATAATAATAATAATAATGTTACTTTGCTCACACTCCAACAGCACGTCAAGTATTAAAAACCATTTGTCTCCATTCACTCCTATCAAACACGCTCACGCATGCCTGCTGGAAGTCCAAGCCCCTCGCACACAAAACCTCCTTTACCCCCTCCCTCCAACCCTTCCTAGGCCGACCCCTACCCCGCCTTCCTTCCACTACAGACTGATACACTCTTGAAGCGAAACAGAATGACTTCAAGAGTGTATCAGTCTGTAGTGGAAGGAAGGCGGGGTAGGGGTCGGCCTAGGAAGGGTTGGAGGGAGGGGGTAAAGGAGGTTTTGTGTGCGAGGGGCTTGGACTTCCAGCAGGCATGCGTGAGCGTGTTTGATAGGAGTGAATGGAGACAAATGGTTTTTAATACTTGACGTGCTGTTGGAGTGTGAGCAAAGTAACATTTATGAAGGGATTCAGGGAAACCGGCAGGCCGGACTTGAGTCCTGGAGATGGGAAGTACAGTGCCTGCACTCTGAAGGAGGGGTGTTAATGTTGCAGTTTAAAAACTGTAGTGTAAAGCACCCTTCTGGCAAGACAGTGATGGAGTGAATGATGGTGAAAGTTTTTCTTTTTCGGGCCACCCTGCCTTGGTGGGAATCGGCCGGTGTGATAATAAAAAATAAAAAAAAAATAATAATAATAATAGTAATGTCTGTATTTACTACAAGTACGTGTACATAAATATCAAGGAAAAAAAGGCACAATACAGTGACTGGAACATTACGCAAAGAACCCGCACATAGAAGAGAAGAGCTAACGACGACGTTTCGGTCCGACTTGGACCATTTACAAAGTCACACTAATTTTAATATGACTTTGTAAATGGTCCAAATTGGGCCGAAACGTTGTCGTAAGTTCCTCTCTTCTACGTACGGGTTCTTTGTGTGTAGTACATGTACATGGTATACAGGTCACACCAGTCGACTAACACCCAGGTACCCATTTTAAACTGATGGGTGAACAGGGACAAGGTCAGCAGGTGTCTTTTGGAAACACGTCCCTAATGTTTTCCAGCCGTACTGGATGAGATTCGAACCCCCAGACCTCGGCGTATGAGCTGAGTGCGCTAGCGATCTAGCTGCAAGTTATAATGTCAACAATCCTCCTACACAATCCTTGGTCATAATGCCAACAATCCTCCTACATAATGCCTACAGTCTTCTTAAATACTCCATCGAGAAACTCTGCCCAAGTGTCCTACCATATCAAGATTTATACCTGTTCATCGCCCTATAAAAATTTTATTGCCAGTTAGCGAAGCCTGATATCCAAATCCTCCAAATTCTCAAGACACAACATTGTATGAATATACTCAACAACTATATACGCCACAGCTCTTGCTGAGACGTTAGTTAACCCTCTCATATCGAAATTCATTGTCCTTAATGCTGGCACCTCCCTACTTTCCCTTACTAAAATTAACACTCGAGTCAGTGTGTCTGCAATCTTTCATAATGTCCATAGAAGTATGAATATCAAAATGGTATACAATACCGACAAGTTGGTAGGTAAGACACATAGGCAACATTTAGGCAACTTTATTCCGAAACGTTTCGCCTACACAGTAGGCTTCTTCAGTCGAGTACAGAAAGTAGGCTGGAGCACTAGAGATGTGAAGACGACGTAATCAGTCCATCATCCTTGAAGTCGTAGATTTGAGGTTGTCAGTCCCTCAGCCTGAAGAAGTTCTATTCCAAAGTCTGGAACTAACTGAAGATCAAGCGACAGTGTTGCCTAAATGTTGCCTAAATGTTGCCTATGTGTCTTACCGTCCATAGAAGTGTACCATATGAAATACAGTGTCAGCTTCCCCACAGACACCACAAGAACCATCCACCACAATTTTCCGATACAATAACAACGCTCTAGCTGGGGAATTCCATGCAAAAACTTATACTTCACGTTTCCTTGGAGGGAGTCACAATCTGACTACCCCCCCCCCCCAACCCAAATACACAGCCAGTCATACGACAATACTGGAACACTTATATCCCCTGTCAAAACGTCCTATAATATCCTGCTGTTAATCTTTCCAGGCTCTCTCACAGACAACATCACCCTCAACAGCCACAAACTGTCTCTAAGATCTGTTCATCTGAAAGTATTATTTAATACACAATACACTTATTCAGACACCCATCCTTGAAGAGCCCAGCATGCATCACTACATACAAGCACAACACACGCTTCCGTAGATGGAATAAACTCCAACCTTCCCTTCTCACCGGCAATGTTAACCATTCCCTTCTCAATCATTCACATTGGACGACCAAAATAAAAACTGGAAATTCCTACCTTGGATCTTAAGTATCATATCACTAGTTAAGCTGTTAAGGGGTAAAGATTAGCAACATAAGAAGAAATTATATGCAAAATGGCATTCACAGTAATAGCTCTTTGCAGTATTATAAAGTAATAAGGCCGAACACCTTGTAGTCGATTAAAAATACTACACGGCACCCTCTCAAAATTTGCTACCCTCGCCACCTCTTTTCTGCTTGTGTAGAGAATCCTGTAAATCTTGGAAGACGTCTCCACGAGTGTGATGATTTTTTTTTTTTATTTTATTAATAAAATCCATACAACAAATATAAATCAAAATGAGAAAGCGTTACAGGGCTGCTATCCAATAAACAATATTACATACACACATCAGTGTTCTGTGTAAAAGCAAAACCCCTTCCCAGTTCCTAGGATACAGACCAAGACGTATAATATCAACAAAACATAATGGAGCTACCCTGCAAAACAAAGCTATACCGTGGTTACACACAAAAAAATATCCACGATATGTAAAAATCTGTGTCTGCATAATACACTGGAAATAATCGTACTGCTTACAATAATGCATGGCATAAACAATAGAATGACAACTGACGTAATGCACAGAAACTTTTACTATGGTTATCCTAAAGCAGTCATCCATCAACCCCCCCCTCTCCCCGGCAGAAACCCACTTCACCCCACCAATTTATTCCCTACTACCAAATGTGCTTACAACCGATCCATACCTTGTAACAAAAGTGGAATAGTCAATATCATCAGTAAGATATCGAGAGGCATGTAATATACAGTACTTGGCACAATAATGGACCACTCAAGAAGACCGCATCATATAAATTATAGCACAACATAGGAAAGAAGTGTTTTTTTTTTAAACAAACATGTTATGACTATTACCCACTTAAAACTTCTACCATTAATTAAAACACAAATCTTCCAGCACACACTTTACGACTCGCAGGTCGCATTACATACATTGCTGTGACTCTTATGTATTTAGTAAAACCAGTACTAACAGGTGCACACAGAATACATCGCAAAAACAATTGCATTACAAAACTCCAAACAATTCACACTATATGCAACTAACGCCAACCTGGGAAATTAGAAAATTTTGTATAACATAAACATTAAACACGGCATATCCTCTGTTGGTGACTTAGTGGTTCAGCATGACTCAGCATAAGAAAACCATACCGTGGTTCTGAGTACCACTCCCCCCCCCTTTCTCAGACTATGATACTCATTCACACCAGAAAGACACTATACCCCAGACCACACAAGGTTCCCTTCCTTCACCCTACATTACACCCAGATTCACCATACACACCAAATAAAACATACAGTCCAGACGCCAAAAAAAAAACTAACTCTTCTCTCCCCTCCCCCCGGGAGACCAACCCCTAGGCTCCACCAAGCGATTATACCTACCCCCACCTCATTACTCCCGTAACGTTTCCATCGTTAGATTCCTATACCCCAACGAAAAAGCTCCCTCCCAGCATTGCCCATATACCTCTCTATTCCTACATTTCGTCCTATAAACATGACACATCAGCGCCTTGACACGCATCGCACCCCTAAGCCCCCGCATACCCCATGACACATATAAATAGTCAAGTACCAAATATGACACAGAACGTCGTACAGCATCCGAGCAATCTCCCATTTCAAGACTCAAAACTCTAAGCATCGACAAACCCCCCCTCCTCCCACTCATCGGAGAACACCCTTGAACCAATCCCTAACCTTATGTAAACTGTCACAAAAGTATACGACATGAAACGCCGTTTCCGGCCACCCACACCACGCACAGGTCTGATCCTGGGTCATTCCCATAATGTACAATTGTGCCTTGGACGCCAAAATCCCGTGGAGGAAACGGTAACCAGTTTCCCTAACCCGTGGTTGTAAGCACAATTTCTTGAACCCCTGCCATATAGTCTTCCAATGATATCCTGGGAAAAACCTCAGCACCGATGACTTCTGCCGATGTTATACCTATATTATCTAGTTTACCTGCCTTAACTCTCACAGGGTTTTGCACCATCAATAAGTCCCGTAACATTGTTTCACACCTTGTGAGGTCCTTCCCCACCCACCATCGTCGAACCTCCCTCATCACTGCATCAACTCTCACTCCCCTGTCCCCACCCCTTGTTAGGTATTCCTGTCGTACATATATGCCCATTAGACGACTGTGTAGTGGTATTAGCCCCAAACCTCCCCGAGTTACGTGAGTCATAACTATGTCTTTCCCTAACCACTGCCTACGGTAACCCCATATGAAATCCAAAGCCTTCCTCTGTAACCGCAACACATCGTCCGTCATCAATGGATAGACCACTGAAACAAACCATAATTTACTATACACCAGTACATTGACAACTATTACTCTTTGGTGTAATGTTACACCACACGGTCGCCATCCCGCCATCCTACGAATTGCAGCTGTAACTACAATGGATGAATTAAATGCATGCGCCGCCTGTTCGTCATTGCAAAAATGCACACCACAGATCTTTATCCGCTCAACGGTTCTCCACCCATACTCCGTACCTAACGTCCTGCCCAACCAGGACCCCACCTCCAAAAGTTTGGATTTTTCTCTATTAATGCGCATGGAAGACGCATCGCTAAAAAACCTTATAACCTTATTTATGAACGCTAAACCATTCCTACTATGCACCAAGATGGTGGTATCGTCCACATAGCCTAAAATTTCTACTGCTTCTTCCTGTGCACAATCCTCCCCCCCTACCCCACCCATTACCAATCTATAAAAGGGGTCCTGCAAACAGGCAAACAAAAGCTGCGAGAGGGGACACCCCTGCCGCAGCCCCCACCCCATGCCTATCGCGGACCCCACCCTCCCATTAACCTGGACTCGTACCTGTGCCTCCGTATATAACATACGTACCCACGCTACTATTTCTTCCCCGAAACCCTGCTTCAATAATATAGCTAATAATGTTTCCCTATCCACATTGTCAAAAGCCTTTTCCCAATCCAATCCTACGACTCCGCCTCCACTACAATCTTTCACGAAACTTTTGAGGCGTCGATGACCATCTCTCATAGATCGGCCAGGAATCCCGTATTGCCCTTCCCATATTACCTTGTCCAAAACTCGTTTCATCCGGTTTGCCAAAATACGCGCAAAAATCTTATAATCCGCCCCCATCAATATGATGGGCCTATATGCCTCCAAAGATTCACAGACCTCGGCCTTTGGTACCAATACTACAACACCCAACCCCGCTTCACCGCCCATGCTACCTCTAGTTTTCATTGAATTGTAAAGTCGAACCAACATGTGTTTTAACAGTTCCCAATGAACTACATAAAAATCACCTGGTATCCCATCCCAACCAGGTGATTTCCTCAGTGCCTGTCCCTGAACAGCCTTGGAAACCTCCTCCTCCGATATACAACCCTCCATGTCCTCTCGATCCACGTCTCTCAAATTTGCCACTATGCCACGCAGTAAAGCTTCCCTCGCCTCTCGATTCCCCTCTCTACCCTTCCATTTTCTCTCAAACCATTGGTCTGCATAGGTCCCTATGCTCTCAGTAGTAACTAGCCTTTGTCCTTTATGATAACCACCCAAGTCATCACCGACCACTACTGACAAAACTGTCGTCGCCATACGTCGCATTCTGAAACTACGCAGAACCCCAACTGAGGGTTTATCCCCCCAAAGCACCTCCTCAATCCCAGCTCGCACCCTCAAAGCCTGAAATTTATCATTCTGAATTTCCCGTAATTGACTATGTAGACACTCTATTTCCGCTAGGTCATACCTCCCGCCTGTACCATAACAATCCCTCAGCTGTCCCTCTAAATACTTTTGCTTCCCATATCTATAACACGCCTCCTCCTTCCCTAACCGTCTATAAAAACCCTGTATTGCATGTTTCGCCTTTGAATGCCACCACTCTACAACATCCTCTATCCCATTCCCGTTATTCCAGAAGTCAACCCACCATAACCTGAAAGCTTCCACAGCATCGACTCCTTGCAACAAGCTGACATTTAATTTCCAATAACTAGTAAATACACGGATAGCGCCCTCCCACTCGAGTGTTACCAGAACACCACGGTGATCTGAGAAACCCAGATCAACACAATCGACCCTGCCACCACGGATTAAGTTGGTGATATAAACCCTGTCCAACCGCGCAGCGTAACCCCTTCTACAAAACGTATGTTCCACATTCCACCCGTCGCTACCCACAACATCCACTACACCAATCGCCTGCAATACCTCACGTAAAACCCTTAAATTACACCCCCCACCACGCGGTTCAACGTCTTTTTCCCGGATCACACAATTCCAATCACCTGCCACGACAGAAACTAAGGGTAGACTTCTGAGAAAATAAACCAAAACATCGCGTACAAAATCCTCTTTTACTCGTCGATTTGTTGTCGCTGGCATATATACTCCCACGAAACCCACCTGAATGTTCCCCCACAAACCCACCACACGCACAACCCGGCCCCCTCCGCCCCACTCCCATGCTACAAGCTTAAAAGGGCTGGTCTCCCTTATGCCTATCACAACCCCACCTTTGAGATTATCCGAATTTCCCGCATAGCACTTATACCCTTGCACACGTAATTCACTACCACACCGAAAATTGTGTTCCTGTATAAAAAAAACGTCAACATTCATACGTCTGAGCGATACCTCTACCCAACGTCTCTTGACCTCTGCTCTGAGGCCATTGACATTCATTGTTATACACTTGAACTCTCTGGTTAGGTTTTCTCATTTCGTTTTCCCATCACCTTTATACCTGACTTGGACTTGCCACTGCTGCACCTGCCCGTTTTCCCCACACTCCCACTTAACTTCTCTAAGGGGGGTCCCTTAACTCCCTTGGCTACGTCAGCCCACACCATTTTACCAGACCTTTGACCCGGTGTTAAGACATCGTCCTCCACGTGTGTACTGGGCCTCTTACGTGACACTCCCTCATAGTCCATAAGCCCATCGCTGTCTGTTCTATGTACCTCGACATCCGTCACCACCACAGACGTAAAAGTCGTACGCCTATCCTCACCGCCCACACGTCCCGCTAGACCATGGTCGACCACAGGCGACACCGCTAATGTAGGCGGTAAACCCTCTGTCGCCGGGCTATCGAGGATCCTCTGTAAGTCTTCAAAACTGGGCAATATCAATGGCGTTTGTGCCTCCTCTTCCACCGGAGGTGACGCACTGTCCACGCACCCAATCGCCTCGATCTCCGACGCTGGTGGTAGCGTCGAGACGATCCCCTCTGCAGCATCCACTGCTTCACTCCACTTTACATCCGCTGGTAAAACCTGCAGCACGTCGTCCACCATTGTGGGCTTCTGATGGCCCAGCTCATCCTCCTCCATCGTATCTTTGGATGCAGTGTCTGTCAGGTCCGACCGTTGTTTCCCTCGTCGGTGCTCACAAGACGCCGCCATATGACCCGTTGCACCACACAGGCGGCACGTCCGAACCTGGCCCGGGTAGGTTACGTAGACCTGCGTCTGAAAATCTTCCAACATGACAAACGAGGGAATTGGATGTCTCAATGTTATTTTCATAGAAAAGGAACCTGCGAGCATACCAGCATAAAAACCCTGGGACCAACGCCCAATTTGGACAGCTTGTACGGTGCCATAGCGCCCAAAAGTCCGACGGATGTCCACCTCGTCTGCCTCGAAGGGGATATTACGTAGACGAACCCACGTATAACTTGTCGATACATCACGCAGGCGCACCTCCAGACTAGCGTTGATAACAATCCGTTTTTCTTGAAAGGCATCCACAACACTCACATACGCAGCAGACGACACAAATTTCACAAAAATTCTCGCGTTGCCGTTCAGAGAAATCCCATATAAATCCTCACGTGGGATTCCATACGTATCTCTTATCACAAGAGGCAGAATGACGTCAGCGGTGTCCTGGTATATTGCACCTTTCAACAATTCCACACAGACAGTGTTGACTCTTTTTCTGCGTTCCGCCATCTTGAGAAAACAAAACTTCTCAATACAGACACCAGAGGGCACCAGCAGCACGCTCTGCATCCGCCCTCACCAACAGCTGGGTGAGAACTAACAATGCACCTGACCTAGTGTATGTGATGATTGAGCTACCCCAGTCACTACGAATAACCCACTCACCAAGACCTTGGCTCTTAGTTTTATCAAACATTCACAACCACCAGGTTACTTCCCCAGACGTCCTTACTATATCTCCTAACTTTTGAAAGTCTCGTATGCTCATTCATCAATAACGTAGTATCATCGACATACCCAGACATTGCAGAAAAACTCTTCTTCCCACTCTCATTACCCCAATAAACACCTTATCCCTCTCCATCCTATAAAATGAGTCCTGGGCACACTTAAAAAGTATCCGTTACTATGAACAACCCCGCCTAAGGTCACTGTACATGGGTACAATTTCGCCTAATCCACCATTCACTTGTACTCTACCTGTAGCTCCACGATACAACGTATCTATCTGACTGGGAATTTACACTTCAAACCCCTGTTTAATTTGGAAAGTATGCAAAATGTCCCTATCCAAGGAATCACATGCACCTGTCCGGTCTAGGGCGAATAATGTACTTTTCTTCCCTTCCTCCTTCACTGCACTTAAAAAATCTTCAAGAATGGAATGAATATTAAAATGGTATAAAATACCGGCAGATCGTTAGGTTAGACACATATGCAACAGTTAGGTATCATTATTTCGAAACGTTTCGCCTACACAGAAGGTTTCTTCAGTCGAGTACAGAAAGTTTGTACTCGACTGAAGAAGCCTTCTGTATAGGCGAAACGTTTCGAAATAAAGATACCTAACTGTTGCATATGTGTCTTACGTAATATTACAACCCAGGAGTCCAAACGGCCTGTTATCCTGGGTGTAAAGGGAGCAAAATAAACACAGCAGAAAAGTTTTGACTTATATTATCCTTCACCAATTTAGAACAGCAATATGTACACTATGTACAGTGATAGGTATTAGTGCACTCGACGGTAAGCAAGGCAGAATAGAAGCCACAAGACAGCAGACCGTGCTTCAACTAGCTCTAGAATGGGAATGACAAGGGCAGACAGGAGAGTGGTACCCATATAACCTCCGTGATTGCCAAAACCATATTCTTATTGGCTGGAACCTGGTTACTAGTTGATCGACGGGGCCCCATCGTCAACTCTCAGTCACCTGATTAGCTGGTTGGGGGAGATAGCCTGTAAATGAGGGTGTGTACATGAGCCGAATAAAGGTTACGTACTCTTTGCATGCCACACCTAACAATAATGGAATAGCCTGCTAACACGGATCTTCCTAGAATACGATACTGACTTGGTATAACAGTACAACCCACTATACACTTTAGACAATATTCCAACACCTTGGCTAAGTTTTTATAATCCACGCACAAGAGCGAAATTTAACGATAATCACATATTCCTACCTCTTTCTAACACTTTGGAAGAAGCACAACAACTGCCGTCAACAGAACAGGGATCAACTTACCCGTCTCTTTCATTGTATTCAGGAGACATACCAGAAAAATAAACCCTCAATAATTCCCAGTGCCTAATATAAAATTCATAAATAACAAAAGGGCACGATACTGTGACTGGAACAATAAAATAACCTGCACATTGGAGAGAAGAGCTTACCACGATCATTGTCCTCATCGCTCTCAGGCCGTGTGGACAGGCTGCGCAGTAGCTCCTGAATCAATTGGTTTCTGCACAGTTTTCAGAGTTCCAAGATGGCGGATCGTGCCGGCAGGAGGGTTAACACTGTTTGCATCGAGCTGATACGGGGATCGTTGAGCACTGCTACGATGAATGTGCTTCTTCCAGCTATTATTAGAGATCTCTACGGTATCCCTAATGAGGAGCTGTATGGTGTTGCCCTCAATGGTTTGAGAAGAGTCTTCATGAAGTTTATGAGGGCCAGTTTCTACAGTAGTATGGTGGCTGAGTACCAGGAACGAAGGATGTGCCTTAACTCGACAGTGTAGGTATGTATGCACGATGTGTCTACATACTTCACATGGGTTAGGGTACAGAATGTACCGTTTGAGGTGTTGTTCATGAGGCTAGAGGGGGGGTGTGGAGGGATGGCCCATATGAAGGCCTACCGGAAGGTTCCTACACCCTCAAGATGACGTTGAGGAGGCCTATACCGACATATGTTCTGTTGACTGGATACAGAACTCAAGTCTATGTGCATTACACAGGGCAAAAGAGTACGTGCAGTCTTTGTGACTCGTACTAGCACATGGCGGCGCAATGTGTACGTAGGGCTGCCCCAAGTGTGCCAACCCTTTTGGAGGAGAAACGACAGCTGAGTACGGTGGTAATGTCGAGGAATGGGACGGATGGACAGAGGAAGGCTCTCTGGAGTGAGGAGCTGGAGAATGAGGAGACCTGTTGGGGATGTGTGTCACACTTCCGGAGGAGGCTAGTGAGGTTCCACCAAGGTCTGTGGCGGTGGAGGGAGGGGAAACGTCGACGCAGGAGGTGTTATTGGAGTCTGTGCTACAGGATTTCTTGGAGGACACTTTGGTCAGAGAGGACCTGGATGGAAGGTCCAGTGATGTACAGAAGATGGAAGGGCTGCAGGGGAAAGTGGAAGTCTTGGATGAGTGAGGCCAGGAAACAGTTGTGGTAGCTGAGGTACATTGGGAGGATGTACCTGAGGAAGATATGAGTTTGGGTGGTAGCTCTAGGAAGCGGCCTGCGGGGTCGTCTGAATTGGACGAAGTATTGACACCTGGGCAGAGACCAGGTAAGAAGGCATGGGCAGATGTGGTAGGGAAAACCACTACAAGGAGGGGGGTGCACAGGGGAAATCAGGTGGGGTGGGTCAGGGGGGTGGGAGGTCTGATTAAGAAGAATGGTAAGAAGAGTGTGAGCAGCTTAAAAGGGAGTGTGAGCAAGCCACAGCGGCACAGAGGTAAGCCGCCTTTCCTTGAACATTAAGGTGTGTGACTTTAAACGTTAATGATCTCAAGAATGAAGTCAAAAGGATCTGGTTGGAGTGGTTTTTGAGAAGGTATGACGTGGATGTTTGTTTCTTGCAAGAGCATAACCATATGTCAGGAAGTGAGTTGCAATTGAGGGGATATAAGATGTTTGTAAGTTTGGCTTTGCATTTTAAGGGAGGAGTGGCTGTATTGGTAAAGAAGACCAGCCCGTTGCACGTCATGAGATGGGAGGAGGGTTGTTCGGGTGGATGGGTATTGGGGGGAGAGTAGGGTATGTTTTGTGGGGGTTTATATGCCAGCAATTAGTAATATGAGGGTAAAAGCAGACTTTGTTAGGGAAGTTTTGTTCTAGTATCTCAGGGGTATACCTGCTATTTCGATAGTTGGAGGAGATTGGAATTGTGTGATTCGGCATGGAGATGTGATACCTAGGGCTGCAGGGTGTGTGTTGAGTGTTTTAAGGGATGCTTTATGGGATGTGGGAGTGGTTTATGTGGTGGGCAGGGGGGTATCAGGTGGAACACACCAATGTGCAGGGGAGCTATGAACCACGGTTGGATAGGATTTATGTTATGCAGGGGATAGGTGTGGAGAGGGTTAGGACTATTGACGTGGGTCTGTCTGATCACAGGGCAGTGCTGGCTGACCTTAGGGTAGATGGTATTCCATGCATATTTCCGAGTTATTGGAAATTGAATGTGCGGCTTTTACAGGAGGAGGATCTAGGTTTGTTCTTTCAGGACTGGTGGAAAGGTTTTTGGGAGGCTAGGGATGAGGATGTGAATTTGCTAGATTGGTGGGAGTTCTATGCAAAGGTGGAGATTGCAAAATTTTTCAAGGCACGTGGCAGGGAACAGGCACGCTGGCAGTTTGGCTTGCAGAATTACTTAGAGGGGCAGTTGAATGATAGTTATGGGAAGGGGGTAGGGAAGGTGTGAGTGGTGTTATGGGGGAACTTAGAAGTCGTTTAGTGGAGATTCATAACGAACGGTTTGATGCACTCAGAGTCAGGGCAGGCTTGGAGGACGTCTTAAAAGGTGACAGGCCGTCTGGGTATGTACTAAGAAAATTCAAGGACAGACAGTTGAGGATTACTGTGGCACATTTAGTGGTGGGGGAGGGGGGGTTATGTGCAGGGTCAGGGTCTTTCTGATACAGACAGTGTCAGTAGGTATGCAGATTATTGGTTTCGGGAGAAATAGAAGATGAGGGAAGGGGTTGTTGGGTTGGATTCATTTGGGGTTATCGGGGCTCATCTGGGTTTGGGGCATGGGGACAGGGAAATGTTGGAGGGAAGCATTAAGGAGGCACAGGTGGAGGAGGTGTTGAATGGGTTGAGTCAGAGAAAGGCACCGGGAATAGATAGTTTATCTAATGATTTTTATAGAGCACATTAGGAGAGTCTGAGGGAGTGCCTAGTGGCAGTTCTGAATTATATGTTGAGCAGTGGTAGGATGGAGCGAACACAGAGAACTGGGGTTCTTGTCTTGGTGCTGAAGGGGAGGGAGGGGAAGGGTTTGGGTGATTATCGTCCGTTGTCATCAATGTGTTCGGATTACAAAAGTTTTGCATAGATATTGGGTAATAGATTAAAGAAGGTAATTGGGGCTGTCATACATAGAGGTCAGTATGGGATCCCGGGACGAAGTATGAAGAATGGGCACAGTAGGATAAGGGATTTTATAGAGAACTGCCTGGGAGGGGGCATCCTTGGTTTGGATTGGGCACAGGCTTATGACTGTGTAAAGAGGGAATTTTTATGGGTCCGTTTGGAGAAGTTGGGTTTTGGAGGGGGGCTAGTGAGATGGGTGTGCACTCTATATGAGGGGGCAGTCATGAGGGTGCAGGTTAATGGAAGGCTGGGGGAGCCGGTGCTGATGGAACAGGGCTTAAGGCAGGGTTGCCCTCTCTCGCAGTTGCTCTTTGCATGTGTGCAGCATCCTTTCTTTGAGGCTGTGGAGGAGGAATTGTGGGGGGTAGAGGGGGGATACATGGAGGGAATTGTAGGTTATGTTGATGACACCACTGTTCTGGTAATGAGTGGGGGCTTTAAGAAGGGTGGGTGAGGTGATTAAGAGTTTTGGGGATGTTTCGGGTATGGAAGTTAATCTTGCAAAGTCGAGGTTGTTGGAGGTAGGGACTTGGGTTGGGGGGAGATTGGGGGAGGAGATGGGATGGACAGTTGGTGACAGACTTAGGGTTTATGGGATATGGTATGTGGCACAGGTGCAGGATTGCAGGAGGATCAACTCTGAACTAGTCATGAGTAGGGTTATAGGCAAGCTTAAAGGTTTGAGGGTTAGCGAAGTGGCATTACAGCAGAGGGCTTTGGTTATTAACTCGCTGGTGTATAGTAAGGTATGGGGTGTGGCAGAGGTGCTCCCTTTGCAGACACAGGACATTCAGGAAATACAGAGGAGGGTTTTGAGGTTTGTGTGGGGGTTTGGGAGGGCCTTGTTATCTAAGGAGGTGGTTATGACGGATGTGAAATGGGGGGGCCTAGGATTGTTGGCTTTGGTGCCTAGGGTGATGGCATTATATATTAAGCAGAGGTATATTAGGGTGGGGAGGGAGGGGAGTGTTAGGGTGGATAGGGTGATGAGGGATGCTAGAAACTGGTGGAGTGGCAGGGACTTGAGGAATTGCGAGGATTTGCTGAGGTTCTTGTTGACAGTGCGACAGGTTTCAATTTTGAGGGTTAAAACGTTGGTGGGTGTGGTGTGGGGAAGGGGTGTCTTACAGGGGGTTGCCGTGTTCCCCATGTATAACTGGCAGGTGATATGGAGGGAGTTCAGGCTGCTTAGGATTCCAGAATCCTAGCAAGGGTCAGGGAGTTGGTATACCGTTTCCTCATGGGGGTAGTAGCATCCAAGCATGTGTTGCATAAAATGGGGTTGGTGAGGGAGGCAACATGCTTGTTCTGTGGGGAGGAGGAAACCGCCTATCATGTGGTATACTTTTGCCCGTCTTTGGGGGGGTTGAGGGTCTGGATGGCGGGTGTTATCAGGCTGTTGGGGGGGAGTTGGTCGTTTCTTAGGACCTTGTCGAAGATAAGAAGAGAAGAAGATAAATTATGTAACATCACAGTCACTAGTGAGATGGTTGTGAGGCAGATAGACAGACTGAAGCAAAATAAGTCGCCGGGTCCTGATGAGGTTTTTTCAAGGGTTCTTAAGGAATGCAAAATGGAACTCTGTGAACCATTAACTAATATTTTTAATTTATCTCTTCAAACAGGTGTAGTGTCTGATATGTGGAAGATGGCTAATGTAACTCCTATTTTTAAAACAGGGGACAAGTCGTTACCGTCAAATTACCGCCCAATAAGCCTGACCTCAATTGTAGGCAAATTACTAGAGTCAATTATAGCTGAGATTATAAGAAGCCATCTCGATAAGCATAGCTTGATTAATGATACTCAGCATGGATTCACAAGAGGCCGGTCTTGTCTAACTAATTTATTAACTTTCTTCAGTAAAGCTTTTGAGGCTGTTGACCACAATAAAGAATTTGATATTATTTACTTAGATTTTAGTAAGGCTTTTGATAGAGTTCCGCACCATAGACTGTTAAAGAAAGTGGCAGCTCATGGCATTGGGGGAAAAGTGCTCTCGTGGATCGAGTCATGGCTCACTGACAGGAAGCAGAGAGTGTCCATAAATGGGGTTAAATCCGAGTGGGGATCTGTAACAAGTGGCGTTCCACAGGGATCAGTCTTGGGCCCGTTGTTATTTATAATATATATCAATGATCTTGATGAGGGAATTACTAGTGATATGAGCAAATTCGCCGATGACACAAAGATAGGTAGGATAATTGATTCAAACGTAGATGTTAGGGAACTTCAGGAGGATTTAAACAAACTCTATTCTTGGTCAGAAAAGTGGCAGATGCAGTTCAATGTAGATAAATGCAAGGTTCTGAAGCTTGGGAGTGCCCATAACCCTAGTACTTATAAATTAAATGATGTAGAACTTAGCCATACAGATTACGAAAAGGACTTGGGGGTTATGGTGAGCAGCAACCTTAAACCAAGACAGCAATGCCTAAGCGTACGTAATAAGGCAAATAGATTACTGGGATTTATATCAAGAAGTGTAAGCAACAGAAGTCCAGAGGTCATACTGCAGCTTTATACATCATTAGTAAGGCCTCACCTTGATTATGCAGCTCAGTTCTGGTCTCCGTATTACAAAATGGACATAAATTCGTTAGAAAACATTCAGCGTAGGATGACTAAATTAATACATAGCATCAGAAATCTTCCTTATGAAGAAAGATTGAAGACTCTTAAGTTACATTCACTTGTTAGACGAAGAATGAGAGGAGACCTGATCGAAGTGTATAAGTGGAAGATAGGTATTAATAAAGGGGATATTAATAAGGTCTTGAGGATGTCTCTCCAAGAGAGAACGCGCAGTAATGGATTTAAATTAGATAAGTTTAGATTTAGAAAGGACATCGGAAAGTATTGGTTTGGAAATAGGGTAGTTGATGAGTGGAACAGTCTACCTAGTTGGGTTATTGAGGCTGGGACTTTGGGTAGTTTCAAATCTAGGTTGGATAAGTACATGAGTGGGATGGGTTGGATTTGAGTGGGACTTTCACATCAGAGCTTATTTCTTGGGTGGCATTGAAAATTGGGTAGGGCAAATGTTTTGTTAGTGGGATGAATTGTAAAGGACCTGCCTAGTATGGGCCAGCAGGCCTCCTGCAGTGTTCCTCCTTTCTTATGTTCTTATGTTCTTATGTATCACGAGAAGTGAGAAGGGCTTTGATGAATGTTATGGTGGATGATTTGCATGTTTCTTGGGGAATGAGGGAGATTAAAGGGCATTTGAGGATAAAAGCGTTAGCAGCTAGGTTCTATAGAACAATGTGTAGGAATACATTAATCTACGGGGGCGTTGGGAGTCCAGTTTCTCGGAGGGTTATCGTAACCTCTCTGTGGCGAAACTCCTCCGGGATCAAGGGGGCGGGCAGGGGGCAGGTCTCCTTTAGTGAATGGTGGGCATGGTAAGGTTGTGGAGGTTGTGTTGCATCTGATGTGTGAGTGGGTATGTGAGGGCATCAATTTGGGACCTGGTTGTGTTCCTTGTGGGTTAATTCATCTTTTTCGGTCAAAGTCACCATGATTTCAGTTTAGTTCCACATGTAAGTCATATATATATTTTTTTTGGTAATCGGATAATTATTACACTCACCGCCAGGGATTGGTGGCTTAGGCATCTGTTCTGGTGGTTTATATAATGTCATGAGCCTTGTGATGCTTTATATTTTATGTGAAAATTTATAAAAAGTACTGTGTTAATTTTATACCCATGTTAAATTTAATTGCTGTTCAATGAAATTGGTTGTGGGGCGCTGTGACCCTGCATACTCGTATATTTGCATATTTGCATTGTTGTAAAATTAGTGGTTTAGGTATGAAGTTTAGTGGTATGGTTTAACACCTGGAACAAAATACCTGCTCCGTTTTACGCACAGGCGAATGGTGTGTTCATCTGTTAAGGCGTTTGTGATTTTTGGGACACACGTTATTAATATTTAATAATAGTATTGTATGTAATATATGCAAAACATATTAGTGTGGCATTCACTTATATGAGGGACAATGCTGGGGGGGGGGTTGGAAGGGCGTGCTATGGCTTTGTGTATATGTATATATATGTATATATGAATGTATATATATATGTATATATAATGTATATATATATATATATATATATATATATATATATATATATATATATATATATATATATATATATATATATATATATATATATATATATATATATATACATGTACTAGTTGCAACACTCACGATTTCAGGAATAAAGCACTGGGAGGATAGATTTGCCGTGGCTGTGCACCCTTTCAGTCATACTGTTAGAATTGTGTGCGTATTGAAGGTGTGAGTGTTTATGTAACACCAGGGTATGGGTATACCATATTGTGCAGGTAGATATTGAGTGAAGTAAACCATTACTAAACCTGATTGTTCTAAGCTTTTTTTTTTATATTTTATTTAAACATGACATTACAAAAATATAATATATAAAACTCATTTAAGTCTATAAATTAACACAATCCTCCCTACAGCTAATATTACACACCACACTTACAACTCCGTGTGGGTACACACCCCCCTCCCTGCTCCCTCATCCTATCACTTAACCCAAACCTGTTGGAGCTACTCAACAGAATTACATGATATGAACAACACTTTTATATACACATCCCTCGAAATGGTACTTAATAATCGACTACAGACCATGCAATGCTGAACATATTATACAGACATATTACCCCCCCCCCCGTGGTTATCCAACCACCCCACTATTTACAACCTAACATACTATAAACAATGAATGTTGCCTAATCTAATGTCACACAGCAATGATCAAAACATTAATTTATGTAATTGTCCTAATGGTTCAGTTACATAACAATATGTATTACACAACAATGGTGATATAGAAAAGTCACAAAGATATACAAAGTGACTACAAAGCCATAGGTATAAACTTAGTCTCAAAAATCCAATACATGTAAGCTTCTACACATTTAAACATGCAATTCCAATGTTAAAAACATTAACACAGCTTCAACTATGACATTCAAGCTCTATACAGCTTATATGGACATAACATAGTGCTATTGACAACAGTACAATACAACATAAAATATAACCATGACATAAGTAACACATGAAGACTGTGCCTAGCACGCACCTAACCACAAAAACCTATAACAACACTGTTACCCAACTTTATTTACACTATCTAACGTACATTAAACTCTTTACTCTCAAAACAAAACTGAAAATTGCAGATCACCAGTGATGAACAATAATGCACAGACATTAAAACAAACAAACATATCACAGCATATCTCTGGACACCGTGCATGATCACAGCATCAACACTATGCAGTGCAAGGCACCTAGAAACCAAGTTGGAGCAAATACATGCAATTATTATAGCAAAACTCCAAATTACAATGTCATTATCGTAAATCAATTTTACCACACACAATATGTATAATAGGTGTATAGTCCATGTCACACAAAAACCTGGCTAGCTCCACAGGTGCTAGCACCCGTGGTCCACATATTATTCACTCACGCATCACTCATCCAACACTCACGCAAACATTTGTTGTCATCCATTACCAGGGAGGCAACCCTGTTTTCACCCCTGACTTCCCTACCCCAGCAACACTTTCCAATCATACCCTCCCCTCCCTCGTATATTACAAGTCTAATAAAACCTGTAACGTAAGTTGCCTATATCCCTCTGAAAAATCCTTCACCCACCTCCTCCCATAAATTTCCTTATTTCTACATACCGTTTTATAGAACGTTACCGCTAACACCCTCCTCTTCACCTCAGTAACCTGTTTCCCCCGCAATCCCCACACTATATAGATATAATCTGCCATAATGTATCCCACAGCTCTGATTACACTTTCCTCCCAACCCCCCACGTCGAGACTTAATGCTCTCAATACAGAAATTCCTTTACCTCCTATCCTATTTATCACCCTATTTAACCACCCCTTGACACTCCTCATTCCATCACAAAAATATACTACATGAAAAGCCGACTCCTCCCCACCACATATCCCACACTCCCCCCCGTCAACGACCCGTCTATCCCGTAGAACAACACCTGACGGTAAAATGCCGTGCAGGAAACGATACATTACATCCCGAACACGAGGTTGCAACCTCATCCTACTCAACCTATTCCATATACTTCCCCATGCATACATGGGGAAAATTCCCTCTACAGGCGCTACAACCCTCCCCGCTAACAATCTACACAACCTACCTATTTTAACCATTGCCGGCTCTCGATCCCACGCCAGAGCCCTCAACACAGTTTCACACTCATGCAACTCAACTCCTGTATACGTCCGTTGCAATCTGTTATGGATCCTGGCCAAACCCCCCCCCCACCCACACTTTCCCTCATCACCTCCCTTTTAATGAAGACACATTTGACCCTCCGCTTTAAGTCCAGCAATCCCAGCCCCCCCTTACTTACAGGTAACATTACCACATCCCTTTTAACCCAATCACAGCTCGAACCTCACAAGAATTTAAAAACCTTCCTAAGTATGTTCGTTATTGCTGCCCCAGTTAATGGGAACACGGCTGCCACGTGCCATACTTTGCTATACAGTAAGATATTAATAACAATGGCACGCTGCACAAGGGTCAAATGATAAGGTCGCAATGCACCCAAGCGTCCCTGAATCCTTTCTACCATCCTAAGCGAGTTGTCCATACGTGCCACAGTTAGATCGTCTGCATAAATAAGACCGCAAATTTTTAACGAATTCACCTGCCTCCTCACAACTGCACTACCCCAATCAACCCTACCGGCCCAAGCTCCTAACCCCATGACCATGGATTTATCTGAATTTACCCTCATACCAGTTGCCCCTGCGAACATTTGTACTACCCCGTCTAATGTGTCCATTGACATCCCCTCCCTGATCAGAACAGTTGTATCATCCACATACCCAATTAAAACTGGCCAAACCCTCGTAACCTCACACCCTGGTCCCTCTACGTGACACATATGCTGCTCCACCACTCTATAAAAGGGGTCCTGTACGCACGCAAACAATAATTGTGACATAGGACACCCCTGCCTAAGTCCCCTACCCATTACAATCTTCCCACCCAATCGACCATTAATCTGTACCCTCGCCATTGCACCTCCATACAACGCCTCAACCCAACCCACTATTTCTTCCCCAAACCCCTGACCCCTGAGGATGGCTTTCAATGCTTTCTGATCCACTCTATCGTATGCCCCTTGCCAATCGAGCGCCACCAAACCTCCCTCCCTCCCCCCCCCCCTTTTGCCTCCACGAAATCCCTAAGTAACCAATGCCCCTCCACCATAGACCTCCCTGGCAAACCAAACTGAGTTTTTGATACTACCTGCCCCACCACACACTTGACCCGATTTCCCAAAATCTTCGGAAACAAATTATAATCTGCGCATAACAACGAGATCGCCCGGTAATCCCGAAGTGTATGCTGCCCCTTACCCTTCGGTACCAATACAACGACAGCCGTTGCCTGCTTCTCACCCAGCTCACCTCTCTCCTTCATGCAATTTAATAACCTAACCAAAAAATGCCTCATTAATTCCCAATGCTGCTGATAAAACTCTGCCGGGAGTCCATCAATTCCCGGTGCTTTGCCCTTTCGCATTCCACTTAAAGCCCTCCATATTTCCCCCTCAGTTATTTCCCCACCCAGTGCTTCCCTATCACTGTTACGCAACTGACATACCACACTCCCACACACCTGTTCTAAAACCCCATCCTCTACCCCTTCTCGTTGCCAGTACTTCTCATACCACTTGTCAGCAAACGCCCCCATTCCTTCCGTAGCTTGTATGACCTGCCCCTCCCTGTACCCTCCTATCGACTCATGAATCTCCAACCATGGAATAGTCATTGCCTGCTGTCTTTGTTTCTGCCTACGCAATATGCACGATGAAGGTCTATCGCCCCATAACACCTCTTCCACCCCCGCCTGTACCCGCACCACTTGGAACCTCTCATCCTGTACCTCACGCAGCCTCCCTTTAATTGCCATAATATCATCCATTGGATAATTGCCCGCCACCGCCCCCCTCGCATAACAACCCCGTAATCTATCCTCCAAATAGTTAGCAAGCCCATATTTTAAAGAATTGATATGTTTCCCTTCCTTTACGTAATATTGCTTAATCTGTTCTTTAGCCACACCATCCCACCACATCACCACATCCTCTACCCCATTTATCTCTGCACTTAACCCCTCCCACAGCATTGCAAATCCCTCTATCCCCTCCTCATCACCTAACACACTTGTATTTAATTTCCAATAACCCCTAGATATACCTGCTAGTGACTCCCACGCCACCTCTGCTACTACCGCCCGATGATCCAAATAAGCTACTTCTATTGTACGGAAAAATGTCAACCCAACCCCTTGAGATATATACAGCCTATCCAACCAAGCAGCGTAACCCCGTCTTACAAAAGTGTGCTCTACCTCCCACGCCCCTCCTCCAACCGCATCCCACAACTGAATATCCCTCAAAAGATCTCGCAAGGCCGCCGACACGTGCCCCGCCACTTTTGGTTCCACGTCAGCCCTCCTAATAACGCAGTTGCAGTCCCCACCAACGACGGCCACTGCAGGTAAACCACGTAAGAAGAAAAATAGTTCTTCACATACAAAATCCCTTTTTACCCTCACATCATTTTCTGCTTGTGCATACACACTTACAAAAGATACCCTCTGCCCCATCCACCACCCATCCACATGCAATACTCTTCCCCCCCTCCCCCCTCACTTCTTTGCAACACAAACGGGCTCGCCTCCTTGATCAATATACCCACACCACCTTTCAGACGTGCAGATGGCAGAGTCATGACCTGAAACCCCTCCACCTCGAGCACTCTTCCCTCCTTGAAATTGTGTTCTTGCAGGAACACTACATCCACCCTATATTTATACAGAAACATTCGAAACCATTCCTTCTTCACAATATTACACAGTCCATTTACGTTCAGAGTCATACACCTAAGGCCTCTGTATAGTTTCCAACCCTTCCTCCTCTCTTCATTCATCCCAGGGCCTCCTGCCCCAGAGCCAGCACAAGGCGTCACACCATCAACCCCCCCCCCCTTTTTTTGCGATGCCTCTTATCGTGACTACTTCGACAGTGCTCTTCCTTCCTCCCAGATCTCTGCGCCGGCGTCAGGACATCATCTGAGTCTGACGCCGCCGCTCTCTTCCTCGTGATGCCCTCTACATCCATGTTATCTTCTGAGGTTCCCTCACGATGTACCTCAACCTCCACCACGCCTCGTTCCACAACACACGGCGACAACTCACTTACTAGTTGACCCGTCAACCCTGCTATGGTTTTTATTATTACATTCCTCTACAGGCAATGCCGTGCCTCTCACCAGCTCAGGAACAACATCCTCTGCAGGCGGCGTCAATGTCTTTAACACTTCCTGAAGCTCTTCCTCTAGAGCCTGCACCTCCTCCTGCACTTGCACTTCTGTACTTTTCCATTGCCTAGTACCAGATCCTTTTACATCACAGCTTACTTCACACATGCCAGTCTCCTCTTTGGCATCCTCCACCTCTTCACTCCACAAGCGCCCAAGCCCTTGCTTTCGCGAGGGGCTCTCAACAGTTATCACGCTGGTAACTGGTGCTTCACCAGTTTGTGCAGGCGCCCACCTCAGCTTCACACATGCTGCCGCCATATGGTCGTACGCCCCACATATTCTGCACGTACGTCTCTGTCCGGCATACGATACCATAACTTGCGTCCTGAACCTCCAACGCGACGTAAGACGGTATGGAATGTCTCAGAGTCATCTTCAGGGAAAAGGTACCCTCCAGACGGCCCATGTAAGCACCTGCCGTCCACTTGCCCTTTTGTGCCAGATGTACGGTTCCATATGCCTCAAAAACACTCCTGATGTCAGCCTCATCTGCCTCAAATGGGACATTACGAATCTTAACCCACGTAAAGTGGCGAGATACGTCGATCAAACGCACCCTCACGGCTGGAGTAGCGTCAAGACTCATGTCTTGAAATCTCGTCACCAAAGACTCGTACACGGACGTGGAATTCAGTTTGACGAAGATTCTGTAAGCCCCATTCAGGGCTACACCATACACCTCATCGTCCTGGATTCCATAGGTCTCCCTAATGATTGTTGGGAGTAATACCTGCACTGAAGAGGGTGAAATCGCCCCACGAAGCAGCTAAATACCAATGGTATTTACGCGCCTCCTCACACTCAGCGCCATGTTGATACATGGTAGCTCGCCTGAAAACAGCAGAGGGGTGCAGAGCACAACCGCACTCTACCGTGGTCAGGCAGCAAATCATTCTAAGCTACTGTAATTTTATGGTTGTATGTGCATCATAAGTATGCATCTCCTTTTTTTAAAGTTTATACATATATATTATTGTACACAAATAACCCGCACATAAAAGAGAGAAGCTTACGACGACGTTTCGGTCCGACTTGGACCATTGACAAAGTCACACTAACAGAGGTGGAGCAGGACGGCTATATATAGGCAGGAAGAGGTGGAGGTAGTAGTAGTAGTAGTACAAGAATTGTATATAATACCGACAGGATGAAATTAAGACACATGCACAACACCCGGGCATCCCCATCGTAGACGTTTCGCCATCCAGCCAGCCACTGGATGGCGAAACGTCCACAACAAAGACAACCAGACGCCGCACATGTGTCTTAATTTCATCAGTAGTTGTAGTAGAAGAAGAAGAGGTAGTAGTAGTGGTAGTGGAAGAAGTGGGAAATAAGGATGACGAGCCAGTCAAATACAATGGAAGGGGAGCACTGCAAGAGAGCTAGAAACCCACAGAGGGAGAGCAAGCGTACAGAGGTGCGTGAAAGGGGAAGTGGTGAAATAAAATAAATGAAGAAGGAACAGAAACACGAGACAGGAGAGAGAAAGACAACCCAGAGGAGAAAATGAGAGAGGAAAGGGGAAGAGGAAGATGAAAAAGAAAAAGAAAAAATGAGGATTCAGGTTAAGTCACGGGTGTTCTGAAGTTTGGAGCATTTTACAATGTAGTGGGAGAGGAAGGCATCTACAGAGACGAAGCCAGGGCTAAGGTTCATACAAGGAAAGTTGTGTATTAGAGAGGATTCAACTAGACGGCGACTGTTCGAGTTGGAAGTAGGGAAGACAGTTTTAGCAGAAGACCAGTCAATAGGATGGCTATGATCTCTGACGTGACAGAAAAGAGCATTGTTAGTGTCGGCAAGCCTAACACTATTTTTGTGCTCCCTAAGTTTGTCAGAAAGAGATCGACCAGTTTCTCCGAAGTATTGAAGAGGACAGGAGGAACAAGAAATAGAGTAGACACCAGGAACATCTGTAGAGGGAGGAGAGGTATGAACGAGATTAGTGCGAAGAGTGTTAGTCTGGCGGAAGGTAAGCTTGATGTCTAAGGGACGGAGAGAATTGTTGAGATTAGAAAGACCGGAAATGTAGGGAAGGCAGAGGATAGAAGAGTTCCCATGAGTAGAGAGTTTGGGAGAGAAGAGATTGCGTTTAGCACGTGAGAGGGCAGAGTCTATGAAATGGGAAGGGTAGTAAAGACGGGAGAACGAATTATGAAGAGTGGAAATTTCTGCTGGAAGGAACTGAGGATCACAGATGCGCAGTTAAGCGTCATATTCTCTCCAACTTTTTTTAATGTTCTTCCCTCTTTTAAACCCCTCTTTCGATCTTATGAGGCTGCTCTTATTGCTACCCGGCGTTGTAAGAATCAGCTTCGCTTCCTACGTGACTGTCTTGCTGAACAAGTTCTGCCACCTTCCTTCTCCCACTTCCTGAAAACCAACCCACTGGGCACTCCCTTTCCTGATCATGCCCGTCTCCTACTTCAATAGCTCATTCTTTCTACTAAATCACAGGTTGAAGATGCCTTCTTTACTTTCCGTCAACGTCAACGTGCTCTCTTTGCGACTGTACCACAGGATCTCTGTTACCTTCTCTCTACCATTGCCTTTGACACTGCTCGCCTGAATGCACAAATTCATTCTTCCAAACTACAAAATAAACTTCAACGTCTCATCTCAGTTAGCCCTTGGTCTAAATTCTCCCTCACTGACTGTGTTACTAACCTGTCTTCTGTCTCACTCTCTCAATATGAGCTTGAACTTTTTGGTTTTGGTCTTTCCTTTGCCACTTCGCCTACTCCTCGTGCTGGTATTTCCCTGATTAGCTCTTTTGATTCCTTTCGTCAATCTCGCTTCCGTAATCTTCCTGACTTGTCCACTTTTCGTGGTGCTCTCCTTCCTGCTCTTGTTAGTCTGTTTTCCAAGAATCACCACCTTCCACGCCGTTACCAACTTGCCCTTTCTTCTCTTAAATCCAACACTAACATTGTCATACTATCTTCTGACAAAGGTAATTCGGTAGTTATCCTTGATCGCGAGGATTACCTCCATAAAGCTTATGTCTTGCTCTCTGACTCACGCACATACACTCCTCTCGTTTCCAACCCTCTTGATCGCATCAAGAGAACTTTCAACAAAAAACTAAGGACTCTCTCTGACCTCTGTTCTCCTGACTTTGACCTTGTTCAACGGTTTCGTGTCATCTGTCCCTCTCTTCCCTATTTCTATGGCCTTCCCAAAACTCATAAACCTGATATTCCTCTTCGTCCTATCATATCCTCTAGAGGTTCTGTCTCTTATTCTCTTGCTTCTTGGCTGGCCAAAACCCTAACTCCCTTTCTTGGTACTTTTTCTCCTGCCCACCTCCGTCACTCTCAAGACTTCATTGAACGGGTTCGCTCTCTCCCAACCTGTAAGATGCTTAGTCTTGACGTTGAGTCCCTCTTCACCAATGTCCCTTTTGATGATGTCCTTGATTTCCTTAGAGAGAAGGCCCATGAAGGGTTTCTTCATCTCCCTATCCCCACTGATGTCTTTCTTGATCTGACTCGCCTCTGTGTGGACTCTAACTCCTTTTCCTTCCAAGGGAAATATTATTCTCAAACCTTCGATGTCGCTATGGGCTCTCCTCTCTCTCCTGTCCTTGCTAATCTTTACATGGAATACTTCGAGACTGTTCTTCTTCCTACCCTCGATGTGCAACTTTCACTCTGGCTCCGCTATGTGGATGACATCTTTGCTCTGTGGCCTCATGACTCCAGTCTCTTCCACCCTTTTCTTGAAGCTCTTAATAATCTTGCCCCTTCCATTAAGTTTAAAGCTGAATGGGAATCTAATTCCTTACTTCCTTTCCTTGACGTCCATGTCCACCGCTCAGATACAGGTTTTTCCTTTTCCGTTTACCGTAAACCTATGCACAGTGGCATGTACATTCACTACTTTTCCTATCATGCTTCCCCTGTCAAGAAAAGTGTTCTTATCTCCCTCTTTCTCCGTGCCCTCCGCATCTGTGATCCTCAGTTCCTTCCAGCAGAAATTTCCACTCTTCATAATTCGTTCTCCCGTCTTGGCTACCCTTCCCATTTCATAGACTCTGCCCTCTCACGTGCTAAACGCAATTTCTTCTCTCCCAAACTCTCTACTCATGGGAACTCTTCTATCCTCTGCCTTCCCTACATTTCCGGTCTTTCTAATCTCAACAATTCTCTCCGTCCCTTAGACATCAAGCTTACCTTCCGCCAGACTAACACTCTTCGCACTAATCTCGTTCATACCTCTCCTCCCTCTACAGATGTTCCTGGTGTCTACTCTATTTCTTGCTCCTCCTGTCCTCTTCAATACTTCGGAGAAACTGGCTGATCTCTTTCTGACAGACTTAGGGAGCACAAAAATAGTGTTAGGCTTGCCTTCACTAACAATGATCTTTTCTGTCACGTCAGAGATCATAGCCATCCTATTGACTGGTCTTCTGCTAAAACTGTCTTCCCTACTTCCAACTCGAACAGTCGCCGTCTAGTTGAATCCTCTCTAATACACAACTTTCCTTGTATGAACCTTAGCCCTGGCTTCGTCTCTGTAGATGCCTTCCTCTCCCACTACATTGTAAAATGCTCCAAACTTCAGAACACCCGTGACTTAACCTGAATCCTCATTTTTTCTTTTTCTTTTTCTTCTTCCTCTTCCCCTTTCCTCTCTCCTTTTCTCCTCTGGGTTGTCTTTCTCTCTCCTGTCTCGTGTTTCTGTTCCCTCTTCATTTATTTTATTTCACCACTTCCCCTTTCACGCACCTCTGTACGCTTGCTCTCCCTCTGTGGGTTTCTAGCTCTCTTGCAGTGCTCCCCTTCCTTTGTATTTGACTGGCTCGTCATCCTTATTTCCCATTTCCACTACCACTACTACTACCTCTTCTTCTTCTACTACAACTACTGATGAAATTAAGACACATGTGCAGCGTCTGGTTGTCTTTGTTGTGGACGTTTCGCCATCCAGTGGCTGGCTGGATGGCGATACGTCTACGATGGGAATGCCCGGGTGTTGTGCATGTGTCTTAATTTCATCCTGTCGGTATTATATACAATTCTTGTACTACTACTACTACTACTACTACTACTACCACCTCCACCTCTTCCTGCCTATATATAGCCGTCCTGCTCCACCTTTGTTAGTGTGACTTTGTCAATGGTCCAAGTCGGACCGAAACGTCGTCGTAAGCTTCTCTCTTTTATGTGCGGGTTATTTGTGTATCGTTCCAGTCACGGTATTGTGCCTTTTTGTTATTTATATATTATTGCACTAGCTTATATATTCTTGTTGCAACAAGCTTGCAATGATACCAAATTATGGATATGTTGTGTTTTGAGATTAGGGGCGATTGCTTAGTATAGATGGGGGATGATCATGTCACTTTAGGGTAGTGTCTAGCACACTTTTGTGGAAGGTTTACTTGGGTTTAATTTTTAATAAACCTAATTAACTTATCTCTGTTAATAAATCGTACTAGAAAATAGCCTTCATAATTATGTATGTTATGCACTGCTGTAATGTTACAGCTGTAAGGGCAACACGTGTATATATTTTCAATTTGCGGGTTATAGATATTGTTGGCATTACTGATATTGTATAGTAACTCCAGTCAGGCACTGGACGACTGGCACTGAACTTGGTATTTTATGTTTCCTTGTAGCATTAAGTTGTATAGTTAAGTCCTCCAGGGTGGATTCCAGTACACTTTCAGAGTGGACGGGGAGATTGAGTTTTACCCCTTATATGACATGATGTAATACATGATGTATATGATTATATGAGGACTGTATGTGTAATGTTTTTTTAAATAAAATATTAAAAAAAATTTACAAAGTCACATTTACAAAGTCACATTTACAAAGTCACATTTACAAAGTCACACTTGTCCCGTCCCTGTCTGCTGTCAGCCAGCAGACAGGAACGGGAGGTAGAGAGGTAGTGGTGGTAGTAGTAGTTGTAGTAGTAGAACTAATAGTAGTAGTGCAGTCAGTCGAAGAACAAGAAAAAGGAGCACTGCAGGAGAGCTAGGGGCCCACGAAGGGTAGAAACAAAAACAAAAGTGGGGGGGGGATAAAATAAAGCACCAGACACCCATGGATGAAGAAAGAAAACCCAAAGAAGAAAGAAGAAAAAGAAAAAGAGAAGAAGGAGAAGGAGAAAAAAAGAATCAGGTTAAGTCACGGGTGTTCTGAAGTTTGGAACTTTTTACAGTGTAATGGGAAAGGACGACATCAACAGAGACAAAGCCAGGACTAAGATTTATACAAGGAAAGTTGTGTATAAGGAAAGATTCAACCAGACAGCGACTGTTAAAGTTAGAAGTAGGGTAGACAGTTTTAGCAGACCAGTTAATAGGACGACTGTGATCTCTGACATGACAGAAAAGACCATTGTTGGTGTCGGCAAGCCTAACTCTACTTCTGTGCTCCCTGAGTCTATCAGAAAGATTAGATTTTAGATTTTGCCACTGAAGTGACTAGTTTATTGTGCACCTCATATCCATCCTGTGGATGGTAGGGCAAGAGTGTATGCATACAGAAAAGGCCTGGAACTATTCCCCAAAAGGGTTAACAGGTGTACATTTGGATTTATATAAACAGTTTGCTTATCTGTTACAAGCAAATTTTGGAAAATTGCGTAGGTTATTATACTGTGTATCTCTATATTCCTCAATAAGTGGACAATTAAGCAAATAGTGTTCAAGACAGTGACCAGTAGGAAGCATTGGAAAAATACAAATTTTAGAGATGCAAGTTGCACTTGTCACGCATTATTTTTATGGTCACAACAATCTTATGTGCAGAAATTCAGATCATTTAATGCCCATTAAACCTGCAGGATCAAGATCGACTTGTCGTCAAATTATTCACCACTGAAAGCAATTAGTTATAATTTATTGGTTGTCAGGATAATAATCAAGTGTACAAAGTTTATATCATTATTGTTTATAAAGATTGTATAATCAAATGTACATGGGTTATGTCAATCGTCAACTATTTAATTTTAAAATATTACAAGCTATAAGTGAAGTCTTTCTTGGTGTGGAACTTGGGCATCAATTTCCTGGAAAATATTCTTTGCCTAATATATCCATCTCTTGTCTTCCGTCCAGTCACTTCAGTGAAAGTTTCAGTCATCAATTTTACCCCATTCTCAACAGCTTGAGTGTTGTTTGGCCAGTTGGGCACCTTCAGTGGAGTCTCAATATTTTTCAGAACCTGTTGATCTCCTAATGAAAGTAGGTTCAGTTTTGAGCTAAGTCTTCCAGTCAATCATGGAATGGTAGTTCTTTGCTTGCCACTTTAGTTTGGGAATTACTACTTTTCTTGAGTTGACAATAGGAGCCACATTGTCAACCTCTTCATCTTCACTGTCATCCTCATCATCAGTGTAGATTAACAAGTCCTTGTCAACAGCTGTGTCTCTCATGGTCATGTCTTCATCAGCTCACATGCCAAGAAGCAGATGATCTCTGAGAGTAAAGTAGGATTTTTTTTTGGACAGTCTTTTTACTATCATATTTTCTTCACTATTTAGATGTCTCATAAACTGCAGTGACTGGAAGACTTTCTTTGGGCCGTGTCTGACATAAGGTTGCAGCTTGATGTGGCACCACATTGGAGCACTGAACTTTAAAATTATAATGACGGCTCTTTTCAGCTCCTGACTGCGTCTTGATGTTGCCACATACAGCCTAAGGATCCTGCTACATAAAGTATTCTCCCTTGACATACACGGTGGACCTGGTTCAAGAGCAGCCAAGTCATCATCATCCACACCTGCGATCACTCCTTCGTAAATCCTATACAAGTATTTCTGGTCCCAGGACAGATCCTCTACCACTTTCTCATTCAGAGCAGGAAAATCGGTGAAATTGACTGGATGGAAGCAACAACTGGCAGCTTGATTTGCAGTTTGCTTCCCAATGGGACCTTTGCAGTGTTCAGGACCACTTGGCTTACCATCACAGTGGTAGAAAACAGCCCAGAATGGCCGCTCATTTCCATGAAGCTGTCAGATGAAATAATGGAACTGATGACCAAGCAACATTTCAAGATGTTGAATTTCTCCATGGTCAGCTCTGACATTTACCTTGGTTCAGTTACTGCCAACATATACAACAGGCTGCCGAGTTATTTTCTGTTCCACCAGGAATGTATAGATAGTCTTGGCAGTCTCCTTTCCATGGCCTGACTTGGGAGTCACATGAGTGAGATATTCAGTGCCGGTCTCCACCATGATGATGTAATGATCTTTTACCATTATCTTTGGATTCCATTTCTTTGTCTTCTCACTCTTTATCATTACATGAGTGGAGGTCTTCTTACCATCAAAATACAGTGATCTGATATTTTCCAAGTTTGTTAGCTTATTTTCTTGACTTTACATTCGATATTTGTGTCTGGCATCTCGTAACTTTTGTGGTTCATTAATTAACTTGACTTTTTTGTCCTTGGTTATAACGACTCAGTCCATTAATATGGAGGTATCAATGGGAGCTCCAGCATAATCATTGAGAAAGTTAGTGTTTACAAATACTGCCGAGTACATAGATACAGTACATAAAACAGTGCGCTGCACTATTCAGTAATACAGATTTTTAAAAAATTTTAGTCAAAAATGCTGTAGACAAAACCTCAACAAATCAACTTCATATTTAGCACTGAATCTTTAGATGAATATAAGGAACAATGCCTTAAGAGTGCAGCTCTAACCAATATTTTAATACTTCCTAGTGACCATTGGACTGACCACATAATTTGCATTTGGTTTGATCATCATCTGTGTGTCTCCCAACCTGCCAGAAGTACATGAAACCATTCACAAAGAGAACGGCCAGTTCTCCAAAGTTCTGATGAGGACGAGAGGAACAGGAAATGGAGTAAATACCAGAAGAATCTAAAGAGGGATGAGAGATATGAACTAGATTGGAAAGAAGAATGTTAGTCTGGCGAAAAGTAAGTTTGATGATTAAGGAACGGAGTGAGTTAATGAGATTAGAAAGACTGGCAATATAGGGAAGGCAGAGGACAGGAGAGTCACCAGGAGTTCAGAGTATTGGAGAGAAGAAAGTCCGTTTAGCACATGAGAAGGCAGAGATTATGAAGTGGGAAGGATAACCAAGACGAGAAAGTGAATTACTGAGAGTGAATTACTGAGTGAGGAACTGAGGATCACAAATTCGGAGAGCACAGAATAAGAAAGATAAGAACGCTTTTATTGACAGAGGAAGCATAAGAAAAGTAGTGAATGTACATGCACAGTACATCAAGGAAAGAAAGCAAAGAATTAGGTTCCCATTCAGATTTAAACTTAATGGAAGGGGTTACCCTTCCCATTTCATAAACTCATGGGGAAGTGTAACAGAATTCTTCCTCCATAAACCATGTGTGTTAAAGAGGCGGCTAAAATGCCAGGAGCAAGGGACTAGTAACCACTCGTCCTGTACACTTTTCTAAATTTATAAAGAGAAACTTTCATTTTTCTTTTTAGGTCACCCTGCCTTGGTACCATATGTGTCTTCGGACCATAAACAATACCTAGCTCTGCTGGGTGCATGGTTCTCTCAGGATCAATGGATGAATGGTTAAGGCAATGCGAATATTGCACTCTGTCTTGAGGTGGGAGAAAGTGATGTGCGATCTAATCCCAGCTGGCCACAGCCTAATGAAACTTAATATAGTTTAGATAAGTTTACTATAATTTGATAATAAACATACACAATGGAATATATTTTTATTTGTTAGGTTCAGAATGATTTTTGAGAAGTTATTGCATACACAAACTTTTGCTTGCCTTATTCGGCAAGAAGGCGTTGCTATTTAAGCCAAAATTGCAAATTTTACCTATTTGGCAACACACACACACACACACACACACACACACACACACACACACACACACACACACACACACACACACACACACACACACACACACACACACACACACATATATATTATTGCTCTTTATTTATTAACACACCAGCCGTTTCTCACCAAGGGAGAGTGACCCGAAAGAAAAGAAACACTTTCATCATCATATACTCCATCACTGTCCTGCGAGCACAGTACAGGCACTGTACTTGACATCTCCAGGACTTAAGTCCGGCCTGCCTGTTTCCCTGAATCCCTTCATAAATACTACCTTTCTCACACTCCAACAGCACGTCAAGTCATAAAAAGCATTTGTTTCCACTCTGTTGTTGCTACCTGAAAATATCGCCATTAAATTACCATTTCGATCACCTCAAAATTTTTTGAACTCTTGCAGCATCTTTAACTTTCCAACTTTCCTGAATATGCCAACATACGTTTAACTCAAAGTCAATGGCAACACAACACGTTCAATTCGCATCCAAGAACTTGTGTTCAACTTTGGACAGGGGAAAGACGTTTGTATAAATATTGTAAGTCACCATTGACACTGTTTCACCTAGCGGTAAACTGGCACTTAGAATTAGAACAAAAAATACACGATTTTACTTAGAAAAATAACTAGTTGTTAAAAGTAGCAGCAAGTAAGTACCTGGAAGTTAAATTATTATTGCTGGTTTTATTCAGAATAAGAATATACAGGTTAAAACAGAAATAATTCTATTATAAACTATATATCAATAATTTTCTTTTTTTTCAGCTGAGGCGTCTCTCTAAACTTTTTTCTTGGATCGGAGGTCATAAAGATTTTTTTTCCGAGTTCGAGTGGGTGGACGGATCTCCTTTCAACTTCCAGAAATGGGGATGGGAAGAGCCAGATAGCAACAGTAAGTTCCAAAAACTCTCAGAATGTTCATTGTATATTGTATCATGCATATCTGTGTTATTAATTTGACTTGTTCCTGATGGTTCCTATATCCTCACAGCCCAGCCTGAGGCCGAAGAAATGCAAAATTATTATCACTAATAAATTTGCAGCCTGTTCCTAATACCAGGATAACTTTTTCAAAACCTTGAATTCGAAGTTAATACATAAATCAAAATAAAACCTTTCTATAAAAGCATAACAGACATACCTGTGGGCATAATAATAGTCACTAAATATATTTCTGTAGTTACACGACCCAAGAAAGTTATCCCAGCATTGCTTAACCTTCAGCTTCTATATGTAAGTGCACGTCAAGGAATAGTGCAGAATGCAGCATTACTATATAATGTACATAATATCACAAGTTATCACATGGATACTAATATCCAAATTTCTTCAATAAAAGAGAAAAATTAGACATATTGTACCCAAAGCTAATTCAAACTATCAATTAACTAACTCCAGATTTGAAGCCAAACTGAAGAAGCTTTTTCTTGTTATGTCACAAATATCAATAACCTAAAATACACAACCACAATAAATTTATAACCGCTCAAAATTTGCATTAGAAAAATTTTCAGAATTGACGAATGAACCTAACTGGATGAGGCATTCAGAATTTATCTTATGCAAAACCAGGGTTTTATTTTTCCCATTTTCTTCCATAAATACAAATTGTGACTAACACTGGCATAATCTCAATCCAAAGATTTTTATAAGATTTGTCAGAGTTTAAAGTTTAATTAAATATTCAAGTTGTTTTGAAACTTCGGATACATAATCTTTCTTATAATGTTCCTGAGTGTACAAGAAAGTTGTGCATATTAAGTATGGTGTTTAAAGTTTGTGACATATTTTAAAATGTGTGTTGTATGGCGAGATATCTATCCTGTGTGAAGTATCATGACATGGTTTTCGTCATGGCATAAAAATTACCCTGAGTGATCAAGTGTGACTGGAAAACTATCGTGTGTGATGAGTGTTTTGTTAACAACATTGTTACTCCAGGTAAAATATCTTAAACAGTTGTCGCAGAAAATGGTGTATCTATTTTGAGGTAAATCTATTAATTTTCTTTTTCCCATTGTCTGCATCGCTATTGGGCCGTGCAGACCTCCTGCGCAAACGCTCTTCAGTTCCCTGACAGCAGTAGTGTGAGGTGGTGCTTGTCGCGCCTCTGTCGTCAGACCAGGAGAACTACTATTAGTTAACATGGCGTGCAGTTACAGACGCAGGATTAACACTGTCGGTGTTGAACTTCTCAGTGGGGCAATAACGCCAGCCTCAGCCCAGGTATTACTACCTAAAATAATCAGAGACACGTATGGCATTCAGGATGGAGAGTTGTACGGCGTAGCATTGAACGGAGCACGTAGATTTTTTGTGAAACTGCTCTCAGCAACGGTTTACGAGTCGTTGGTCAACCGTTTTCAGGACGTAAGTCTTGATGCAACACCAGCTGTGCGTGTGAGGATGATCGATGTATCCAGACATTATACATGGATTAAATTGCGTAATGTCCCCTTTGAGGCGGATGAGGCAGATATCAGAAACGTATTTGAGGAATACGGAACTGTTCATTTGGCCCAGCATGGTAAGTGGGTGTCGGGTGCCTACACAGGTATGCCGGAGGGCACTTTTAACCTAAAAATGTCATTGCGACACCCCATACCGTCTTACGTGTACCTAAAGGAATTCAGGACACAGGTCATGGTGTCATACGCGGGGCAAAGGCGTACCTGCCGACTATGTGGGGAATATGATCACATAGCGGCGGAGTGTGGGAAGCGGCAACGAGCTCCTGGCCCAGAGGCGGAGACATCCGCTTCTACACCAGGGGAAGCAGGTGTTGATCAACGACGTGAAGGAGGGCGTGGTCGTCTATGGAGCGAGATAGTGGATGAGGCGTATAAGGCTGGGGGAGAGGGTGAGGCCCTTGACCAGTTACCTGGTCCAGACACACTTCCAGTGGATCGAGTTGAGCAAAAAGTACAGGAGGAAGTGTTGGAAATTGAGGAGGAATTAGCCGAGGTTTTGAAGTCCTTGTCACCGCCTGAGGAGGTGGCTGCCCCTGGCAGGGTAGAAGAAGATGAGGTGAAGGCTGTGGGGCATCAACAACAGAACTATTCGGACGAAGGGAGTGACAGCGTGACTGAGGTGTCACCGAGATCTTTGTCACTGTGTACAGTGGAGGTAGAGGTACATTGTGAGGCATCCCCAGACCAAGCCATGGAGGATGCGCCTGTCACAAGAAAGAGAGCCGCTGCATCGGATTCAGATGATGTCCTAACGCCGGCGCAGAGGACTGGGAAGCAAATATGGGCAGAAGGTGAAGGTAGTGGTGGCCATGACAGGAGGCACCGAAAGAAGGGGGGGGGGGAGAGAGGGAAGTGTGCAGGTGACAAGTGGTCCCACACGTTCTGGTGGCCATCGGAAGAGTGAAGAGAGGAGGCAGGGGTGGAAACTCTAATAGGCCTCCGGTGTATGACAGTAAACGTTAATGGTTTGTGTAATAGTGTAAAGAGAGAATGGTTTCGAGAGTTTCTGAATAAATTTAGAGTGGATGTTGTGTTCCTACAGGAGCACAATTTTAAGGAGGGTAGGGTGTTGGAGATGGAGGGGTTTCAGGTGGTAACCCTGCCATCTGCCCGTTTAAAAGGGGGGGTGGGTATCTTAATTAGGGAGGCGAGCCCGTTTGTTTTGCAGAGAAGTGAGGGGGGGGGAGGGGGAAGGGTGTTGCGCGTAGATGGTTTGTGGATGGGAAAACGTGTGGCTTTTATTAGTGTATATGCGCCTGCAGAGAATAATGTACAGGTGAAGCAGGAGTTTGTGTGCGAGGACCTTGTGTTTTTTTTCCGTGCATTACCGGAGGTGGCAATAGTAGGAGGTGATTGGAACTGCGTCATTAGGAGGGCTGATGTGGAACCAAAAGGGGCAGGTTATGTGTCGGTGGCCCTACGAGATTTATTGAGGGATATTAGGTTAAGAGACGCATTCGAGGGGGGGGCGTGGGAGACAGAGCATACATTTGTTAGGAGAGGGTATGCAGCGAGGTTAGATAGAGTGTATCTTTCTCACGGGGTTGTAGTGAGAGCTTTCAAAACTGTTGAAGTTGCATGGTCAGATCATAGAGCAGTGTTGGTGGAGGTTGGGTGGGAGGCGCTTGCAGAAATATACAGGAGTTACTGGAAATTAAATATAAGTGCATTGAGTGATGAGGAGGGGTTAGAGGGATTTTCTGTCCTATGGAAGGAGCTTAGTGAGGAGGCACAGGGAGTGGAAGATGTCGTACAATGGTGGGATTGTGTTGCCAAGGAAAGGATTAGGAAATATTATGTGGGGGTGGGCAAACGTATAAATGATTTTAAATATGGGCTTTCAAATTATCTGGAGGACAGGTTAAGGGGCTGTTATGAGAAGGGGGCTGTGGGGGGCAACTATCCTATGGATGAAATTGTCGAGGTCAAGGGGAGACTGAGGGAGTTACAAAATGAGAGGTTTCAAGCGGTAAGGGTGCAGGCAGGGGTAGAGGAGGTGCTTTGGGGTGACAAACCATCGGCGTGTGTGTTGCGACGTCAAAAACAAAGACAGCAGGTTACAGCTATTCCGAGGTTAGAGGTACACGAGATGGCGGGGGGTTATAGAATGGGTCAGGAGATACTAACTACAAAAGGAATGTGTGTGTATGCGGATAAATGGTATGAAGGGTATTGGACAAGTGGGAAGGTGGGAAATGTGGATTTAGAGAAGGTGTGTGAGTATGTGACGTGTAATTTAGGGAATAGTGATAGAAAGGCTTTAGGGGGGGTAATAACAGAGGAGGAAATAGAGTTGGCTTTAAGGGGAATGAGGAAAGGTAAAGCACCGGGAATAGACGGTCTCCCGGCTGAATTTTATCTCCAACATTGGGAGGTGATAAGGGGTTTCATGGGTAGGTTATTTAATCAGATGAAGGAGAAGGGTGTGATGGGGGACAAGCAAGCAACAGCAGTTGTAGTGTTGGTCCCGAAGGGTAAGGGGCAGCACACCCTCAAGGAGTACCGTGCCATATCCCTGTTATGTGCTGATTATAAGTTGTTCGCTAAAGTCTTGGGTAATAGGTTCAAATGTGTGGTAGGGAGAGTGGTTTCGAAAACGCAGTATGGTTTGCCTGGAAGGTCGATGATTGAGGGTCATGGAATACTGAGAAGTTTTGTGGAGTCAAAAGGGGGGGGAGGGAGGGCGGCGTTGTTGGCTTTAGACTGGCAGGGGGCCTATGACAGGGTGGAACGAGGAGCATTGGGAGCTATACTTAGGAGGCAGGGTTATGGGGATGAAATAGTTAATTGGGTAACCACGTTGTACAATGGTGCCAAGATGAGGGTACAGATTAATGGATGCTTGGGGGAGGGGATTGTAATGGGTAGGGGACTTAGGCAGGGGTGTCCCATGTCACAAATGTTGTTTGCGTGCATTCAGGACCCCTTCTATAGAATGGTTGAACGTTGTGTATGTGACACGAGTGGAGGTGGGGGGGGTGGGGTAGGGAAAGTGTGGCCGGGAATAATAGGATACGTAGACGATACAACAGTCCTGGTTCGGGAGGGGATGACGTTGGGTGTTTTGGATGCTGTTGTGCAACAGTTCGGAAATGCAACAGGGATGCAGGTAAATAGAGAGAAGTCAATGATCATGGGGTTGGGTGATTGGGTGGAGGGGGGGGGTTGGAGATGTAACGTTGTGAGAAAACAAACGGTGTCTTTAAAAATTTGTGGTATCACCTATAAGGGTGATTTGGAAGCTGCTCGGGAGGAAAACTCGAATAGATTAATGGAAAGGATTCAGGGGCGTCTGGGTGCATTGCGACCTCATCATCTGACTCTCGTGCAACGAGTGATTGTTATAAACGTATTATTGTATAGTAAGGTTTGGCACGTAGCAGCCGTGTTCCCATTAACAGGGACGGCGATTGTGGGAATTCTGAGACGAGTGTTTAACTTTTTGTGGGGTTCAAGGTGCGATTGGCTGAGGAGAGAGGTTGTAATGTTACCTGTGCGCCAGGGTGGGTTGGGGTTGATGGATCTGAGGAGGAGGATTAAATGTGTGTTTCTTAAATGGGAGGTTTTGCGCGAAGGTGTGAGTGGAGGGCAGCTGGGAAAAGTACATAATAGGTTGGGTAAGTTGTATGGTGGTGTGGAGTTGAGGGAATGTGAAACTATTTTGAGGGCTTTGATGTTGGTTAGAGAACCCAGGAAAATTCGAGTAGGGGTTTTGTGTAAGCTGCTTGCAGACAGGATTGTTGTACCAGTTGAGGGATTGTTCCCCATGTACGCATGGACGAGTATTTGGTATAGGTTTAGCAGGTTGAAGTTAAAGCCTAGGGTAAGGGAGGTAATGTATCGTTTTTTGCATGGCATACTACCGTCGGGGGAGGTTTTAAGAACCAGAGGGGTAATTGTGGGCGGAAGGTGTGGAATCTGTGGGGAGGATGAGACGGCGTTCCATGCTGTATACTTTTGTGGGGAACTGGAGGGTGTTAGGTATTGGTTAAGTAGGGTAGTACAGGGGGTGGGGGGCAGAGGGGTGTCGGTTCTGCGTGCACTAAGCCTAGATGTGGGAGGGTTCGATGAGAGTGTTATACGAGCTTTGGATTATATAATAGTGGATTATATATATATATCGTGGGTGATGAGGGGGAGGGGGAATTGTGAGGTGCGGAGGCGGGTACTAGCGGTAACGGTTTATCGTACGATGTGTCGTAATAGAGAACTGTATGGGAGGAGGTGGGAGAAGGATTTTTCGGAAGGGTATAGAATGTTAACGTTAGGTTTTCTCATCAATCTACGGCTTGGGCTGAGTGAGTAAGGGGGGGGGGTTGGGGATTACATACGGGAAGGGGGTTTTCAGGGGGACACAGCGGGGTCGCCTCCTGGGGAGGGGTGTGAGTGTAGGTGTATGTGGGTGTATGAAGGTGTAGATGAGTGGCATACATGTATGTAGCATGCAAGTGGGCACAGAAACCAAAGATGATATCAAGTAATTACGTAGTACCTGAATGGAAAATTCTGTGTTTGATGTGTCAGGGTCGTCATGACCTTCATGAATTAAGTGTGAATGGTGTCAAGATTATAGTTTTAAGACCGTGAAGAGCTTTAGGGCTTATGTAGAGTGTGCGTTTATAGCCTTTATTGGGCATAAATCATGTGCGATAATTGTATCGCAATGAGAGGTTATTAAATTATGTTTGTGTTGAGTGTTGTGGGTTTTTAGCGAGTGTACTGTCTTTATTTTAGCATTATATAATGTGCTCATCCAGTTGCTGCTAGATGGAACGATAATGACTTCCATAAATTTGTAATGCCTCGTTAAAAGTTTGTAATGGGACAGTATGGTTTAGTCTCTTACTTTATATAATGTGCTCAGCCGGTGGAAGAGGCTGTATTAATATTTAGTAATATTTGTTAATATTTATTTAGTATAAGTGTGAGGCTTAGGATTTGATTTTTGATTTAGGATTTGATTTTGATTTTGATTTTGATTTTGATTTTGATTTTGATTTGATTTGATTTGATTTGTTTTGATTTGATTTTGATTTTTTCAATGCTTAAAAAGAGATTGTAGTGAGGCACGTATGTATGTGCTTAGGTACTTCTTATTGTATAGGGGTTAATTTTGGGAAGAGTATGTGATTGTTTTTAACTGAGATTGTGATGTAGGTTATTACTCTGTTTATCTCCTGTGAAGGTTGTGAACCTTTGTCATATGTCCGTCATAGTATGTTAACTATACAAATCTGAAAGTTGTATATAGTTTATATTTTATATAGTTTATATAGTTATAGTTTATTTTGTTTATCATAGTATGTTATATGGAAAAGTTTGTGTGTATATGGGTAACCTCTTTTATGTCAATTACAATGTGTTGTTAATAATTGGCTAGTGTATGTTGTGTAGGATTGAGGATCCTACTGTTTCCATTTTATATCTTAATTTAATATCAAGCTGTAAAGTTTTTAAATAAAATATAAAAAAAAAAAAATTTTCTTTTTGTCTTGGTGGTACTGATGTAGTTCACCGTTGGGCTCACCCGGGGCCCAGTTTGTGTAGGTTACTGCTGTCTTATCCATCCCCACTCACGTGTTTACCGTCACTGTCTTCAAAATGGCTGTCCGATTGGCTGTTGGAAATATTGAACGTTTGAGAAGTGATGTCAGGTAGAAGGGAAGAAGGTAACTGTTAAGTATCTTCCGAGACAGTGGCAGAAGTTAGAAATGAGTGGTCTCTGACATGAACTGAGACATGATAGTATGAAATAATTTAGATAATCCAGAGTTTTAACGCAGAATAACATCCTGGGCATTAATAGTATACAGTAAGAGAGCTGGGTATTGAAATGAGGAAATATATGAAAAGGACACTATTGGTATACCTTAGCTATGACTATGCTGGGAAATGAGGTATGGTAATCTAACAGCTTCTAGTCTGTTAATTCAACATTAAAAACCATAAAATACTGAATATAATAAGATAAAGATAAAGGAAAGACGATACCTTGTTCAGCAGGTGAGTGTATGATGGCCAACTTTGTGTCAGCACTCATCTTGTGACATGTTGTGAGAACATCAGTGAAGTTCTTACTGTCACTGAAAACTTTCATGCAACTCTCACCTATAAAACAAATTTGAAGGAGAATTAAAAAAAATGACTTTATGAAAGATAAAGTGTACGTAAATGACACGATCACTTACAACACTTAAACATAAAATGATGTTCCATAGATTTTTGTTAATTAACGGTGCGGTGGTGCCTGTGTCAGTCTCAGATCTCACCTCCTAAATTATAAAGGAAATATTACAGGACTGATAATATTAAGAAATACACAGGAAAGTGAAAAATGAGTATATACTAAATGTAAGTAGAGGTGTGTAAAGTTTTATATGTTCATGAAACTGAGGGAAAAAATCCGTAATTTTGCCAGAATACAAAACTTTTAGTTGGTTACTTTCTCTGTGTGACAGATGACTTAGGTAAATTTATTACTTGTTGCTTTAATGCTACAAATTTTGACAATCATCAGGGAAGGTGTACAATCATGTACAACAAGTTTGAATAAGTTAACCTTGACTTCATATGAGACGTTGATAGAACTTTACGTTGATGGTTGAAGTCAACCAACTTCCTCCAGTTATATAAACTCATAAAATCTTATTAAAGTAATATTTTTAAATCTCCATTTCATTCACAGTTTAATGGTCTCAAAAAATATAATTTACCTTAGTCTTATACAGTGTACACATACCATAAGTTGTGTATATTACCCACCAAGTAAATTGTATATACTAAAATTTTATTTTTACCCGTCTCATTGTTTCCACTTCAAAATGTCAAGAACTACATCACTGAGTAATACATTGTTTTTACCAAAGTTGTATTTATCTTATATTTAGAATAAATATGTAAATTATGTTGATTCTAACAAAGTTCTTTCATAACATAAATACAATATTATCACAAATTATCAGTCTACAGTTTGTTGCAACAAAGATGTTATAAAGTAAATTCTTAAGTCTGAATATATATTTATTTTACTTAATAAAGTAATCGTATTGAAAATAATAAAAAATTATCACACAGTAAATCAAGGGTCGGCAGTCATTTATCAATGGAGAGTTATATCATCAGTGTAGAAATGTTTCTCGGGTCACACAATATTGTGATGTAAAATGTTTAATTTTTAAGAATAGCTCAAATTCCTCTCTTTCTTTTGTAAGCTGAAAATGTTGATGAAAATACTTCTAGATCTTTCATATGAAGGAAGGTCAACGTTGCTGCGTCTTAAACTGATGCAAGTCCAGCGTTGTCTATATTATTTTAATGTTGAGTATAGCTGCAAGGCGGTAATTAGTCATTACAGATGTAAGCTTTGATTTGCCTACCTTCACCACAGAAAATATTTGCTTACGTATGTATGTTGACGCAAACAATACAAACACATTTCCAGCAAGATTCTTTAATTTCGGAAATGACTACAATGTGCGAAGCGTCAGTATTTTGAATTCTAGTGGAATTACACTGAGGGTCAAAAATCTCGAGTTGAAGGTCAATTAGGGTTTTATCAGCATCAACTGAAACAGAGGAAGTGATTAAAGACTTGTCATGTTGAATCATTTGAATTTTTTCAATTGTCGAGAAAATTCTATCCAAACAAAACAGATGAAAAGTGAGCTAACTGTTTGTTTTATTACCGAACGACATAATTAAATAATAATTTCATAAGTGCTATGATATTATTATATAAGTACAATGGTTCCTTTCTCTTACGGTTGTGAATTAACATTGTTAATGTGATCAGTGATTATATTAACAAAAGAAAAACCTGAAAGCCAGCTTATAACATACAATTGTAGGAAATCAAACTAAAATATTTACTTAATCTAAAAGTCTGCATGGACTGCATCAAGTACGTTGTTACAAAAAACGCGATTCTAAAAGCTTAGAGATCTCCAGTGAATACTAGAAAGGACTGCCTTTCTAGCATCCAGCCTGTTACTGGGTTTTCGTAACAAGTAGTCAGTATCCTTGCCCAATTATCCATTAGAATTCAGTATGATTCATTAGTGCTTCAGGATTACAACTGGTAGGCTACTAACTAGATAAATTGAAATTTAATAAATTTATTAGTCATTAAGTTGTCTAGGCGTATATCAAATTAAATTAAATTATTCACAGTAATTAAAATAATATCACTTCTCTCGAGTACAATATTATTGTGCTGAAAGCACATATCACATTTATAATTCTTAAGTACCGTCTGGTACATTAACATTTAATAAGATATTACAAATATGTATAAGTAAGTTTGTGTGTATATGTGTAAGTGCTCTAAGTAGTTCGCTATGTCTCAAGACTCGACTACACTTAAACAATTGACTGACAAAGTCCTCAAATAAACTAACTTCTTAACCAACTGACTATCAGAACAGTCTGCTTGAACAATAAAAAGAATGCTAAGCCCAATAGCAATATAACAAACAACTGCGACACTAAATCAGGAACAAGGAGATAATATAACGACACTAAGAAGGGACCATCTGCAGATCAGGCGAGAGGCAGGCTGGAGTGGGAGGCCACGTTGAATGGTGGATGCATCACTACGTATTAGTCCTTACTGTCGTGGAACCATTTTGGAGACTTTTAAAGGTAGATTTAGAAAGTAGGATATGTTTTATCACGTGTTTATAGTCAGGTGTTAAGTCTTCAAGTAGGGCAGTTTGTGTATGATGATCGCAACCAGGAGCAACAGTGTACTTGACGGTCCCGTGATGCATGCTGTGTATACCTTGGGGAGCATATACCGTCAGAGTGACAATAGAGAGTGATAAGTTCAGCTTCTTCTTGACCTGGAGTTTACCTGGAGAGAGTTCCGGGGGTCAACGCCCCCGCGGTCCTGTCTGTGACCAGGCTTCATGGTGGATAACGGCCTGATCAACCAGGCTGTTACTGCTGGCTGCACGCAATCCAACGTACGAACCATAGCCCCGCTGGTCAGATACGGACTTTAGTGCCTCCTTGAAGACAGCCAGGGGTCTATTGGTAATCCCCCTTATGTATGCTGGGAGGCAGTTGGGCCCTTGACACTTATTGTGTTGTCTCTTAAGGGAGGAGAGCTCTGTGAGACTAACTGAAAAAAATCGAAAATTTTTGAAAAAAACAAAAAAGATTCTTGCCAAAAATTGGTGCATAATTCTGGCATCATTTTGATGTAATCAGCTTGTTTCTAGCATATTTCTAAGCATATTTTACGATTTTTTTTTTGTGGCTGAGGTCATCCAGGTGACGGGAGGCCAATTCCGGTGTGTTTTTTTTTTACTCCAGAAATAACGATTTTTATGAGTATTTCTATCTAAATATACTTGTTGGCATCTGCTGAGTCACTAGTGACCACTGTGCACACCACCAGTACCTCAGTGACTTATGAGTCACTAGTGATCACTGTGCACACCACCAGTACCTCAGTGACTTATGAGTCACTAGTGATCACTGTGCACACCACCAGTACCTCAGTGACTTATGAGTCACTAGTGATCACTGTGCACACCACCAGTACCTCAGTGACTTATGAGTCACTAGTGATCACTGCACACACCACCAGTACCTCAGTGACTTATGAGTCACTAGTGATCACTGTTCACACCACCAGTACCTCAGTGACTTATGAGTCACTAGTGATCACTGTGCACACCACCAGTACCTCAGTGATTTATGAGTCACTAGTGATCACTGCACACACCACCAGTACCTCAGTGACTTATGAGTCACTAGTGATCACTGTGCACACCACCAGTACCTCAGTGACTTATGAGTCACTAGTGATCACTGTGCACACCACCAGTACCTCAGTGATTTATGAGTCACTAGTGATCACTGCACACACCACCAGTACCTCAGTGACTTATGAGTCACTAGTGATCACTGTGCACACCACCAGTACCTCAGTGACTTATGAGTCACTAGTGATCACTGCACACACCACAAGTACCTCAGTGACTTATGAGTCACTAGTGATCACTGTGCACACCACCAGTACCTCAGTGACTTATGAGTCACTAGTGATCACTGTGCACACCACCAGTACCTCAGTGACTTATGAGTCACTAGTGATCAATGTGCACACCACCAGTACCTCAGTGACTTATGAGTCACTAGTGATCACTGCACACACCACCAGTACCTCAGTGACTTATGAGTCACTAGTGATCACTGTGCACACCACCAGTACCTCAGTGACTTATGAGTCACTAGTGATCACTGCACACACCACCAGTACCTCAGTGACTTATGAGTCACTAGTGATCACTGTGCACACCACCAGTACCTCAGTGACTTATGAGTCACTAGTGATCACTGCACACACCACCAGTACCTCAGTGACTTATGAGTCACTAGTGATCACTGTGCACACCACCAATACCTCAGTGACTTATTAGTCACTAGAGATCACTGTGCACACCACCAGTACCTCAGTGACTTATGAGTCACTAGTGATCACTGCACACACCACCAGTACCTCAGTGACTTATGAGTCACTAGTGATCACTGTGCACACCACCAGTACCTCAGTGACTTGAGTCACTAGTGATCACTGCACACACCACCAGTACCTCAGTGACTTATAAGTCACTAGTGATCACTGTGCACACCACCAGTACCTCAGTGACTTATGAGTCACTAGTGATAACTGTACACACCACCAGTACCTCAGTGACTTGTGAGTCACTAGTGATCACTGTGCACACCACCAGTTCCTCAGTGACTTACGAGTCACTAGTGATCACTGTGCATACCACTAGTGCCTCAGTGACTTATGAGTTACTAGTGATCACTGAGCACACCACCAGTACCTCAGTGACTTATGAGTCACTAGTGATCACTGCACACACCACCAGTACCTCAGTGACTTATGAGTCACTAGTGATCACTGTGCACACCACCAGTACCTCAGTGACTTATGAGTCACTAGTGATCACTGTGCACACCACCAGTACCTCAGTGACTTATGAGTCACTAGTGATCACTGCACACACCACCAGTACCTCAGTGACTTATGAGTCACTAGTGATCACTGTGCACACCACCAGTACCTCAGTGACTTATGAGTCACTAGTGATCACTGTGCACACCACCAGTACCTCAGTGACTTATGAGTCACTAGTGATCACTGCACACACCACCAGTACCTCAGTGACTTATGAGTCACTAGTGATCACTGTGCACACCACCAGTACCTCAGTGACTTATGAGTCACTAGTGATCACTGTGCACACCACCAGTACCTCAGTGACTTATGAGTCACTAGTGATCACTGTGCACACCATCAGTACCTCAGTGACTTATGAGTCACTAGTGATCACTGGGCACACCACCAGTACCTCAGTGACTTATGTTGCAACCCCTGAATGGGTTGCAATGATTATGTATATATATAATTATTATCTTTTCATATAATTTTATACTGCTTATATTTGCGATAATAGCTAAATCGTAAATGTATGACTTTATATTATTATTTGACGGTTATGTTGTTTGATAGGATGTAACATATTAAGTGCTCAGTTCAAGTCTTGATTGTCAAACTACTGTAATTATCGCTTGTGGCTCATTAGACTGCCGGCTTCTGAGCTGCAGTTGTTCACGGAGCTATCACGTGATCGAGGGGGATGTGTCCTCACCTCGCCTGAAGTATTCAGTCTGGTCGAGACTCTCTTGGTGGTTGGACAGATTGTCTGTCTCATTATTCTTGTTAGTTCTGTAGAACTCTGTTCACAGAACATTGTATAGACTTAGTGATTTTCGACGTTGTACTGAGGTTGTGTGTCTCATAGACACTCTGAGTAACTCAGGTCCTGACCTAACTTGTACTGATTTCTGTGTATTATCACAGTCGGGGATTTTCTTATGCTGAACTTAGATTCGGTAGTATGGGAGTTTTGTAACTTTTGTGGAGGATCTGCAGATGGTCCCTACTTAGTGTCGTTATATTATCTCCTTGTTCCTGATTCTGTGTCGCAGTTGCTTGTTGCATTGCTATTGGGCTTAGCATTCTTTTTGTTGTTCAAGCAGACTGTTCTGGTTGCCAGTCGGTCAAGAAGTTAGTTTGAGGACTTTGTCAGTCACTTGTTTAAGTCTAGTCGAGTCGTGAGACAGAGAACTACTTAGAGCACTTACACACATACACACAAACTTACTTGTACATATTTGTAATATCTTATTATATGTTAATGTACCAGACGGTATATAAGAATTATAAATGTGATATGTGCTTTCAGTACAATATTATTGTACTCGAGAGATTGATATTATTTTGATTACTGTGATTAATTTAATTTAATTTAATTTGATAATATGCCTCTAGACTTAATAAATTTATTAAATTTTAATTTCTCTAGTTAGTAGCCTACCAGTTGTAATCCTGAAGCAATATTGAATCATACAGATTTCTAATGGATAATTGGACAAGGATACTGACTACTTGTTACGAAAACCCAGTAACAGGCTGGATGCTAGAAGGGCAGTCCTTTCTAGTATTCACTGGAGATTTCTAAGCTTTTAGAATCGCGTTTTTTGTAACAAATGGGGGCCTGCCCGGGATGCTCTTGATCCAAGGTGATGGAGAAATTGTCCAGTTTGACATACTAGTAACTCTATGATCAAACACTTTGAGTACTTTCCTAATCTGAAGACTTTGAGTTTAGTCTTGTTCAACATACCAGGTGGATGTATGTACCTGACTGAGTCTCTTGATCCAAGGAGATGGAAATACTGTTTATGAGCTATAGCTCTAAGTCAACTAACACTAAAGTTCCTATCAGGATTATAGTTTCCCATAATCACTCTCTCGTAATACAATTATTTTCGTGATGTATGCCAAAATGAAACAATTAATTGATACTCTGACTTTGTCTGAGTTAAGTACATTAAAACTTCAGACGTGTTGGCGAGTTGCCAAATATCTCGGTGTGACGTATAACAGGAATTACACCGCAGAAACTGTCAGAGCGTTAATTAAAGATATATTGAACATCAAAATGGTATACAATACGGACAGGTTGGTAGGTAAGACACATAGGCAACAGTTAGGCAACTTTATTCCGAAACGTTTCGCCTACACAGTAGGCTTCTTCAGTCGAATACAATATAAATAACAAAGAAATATGGTAAATACTCCAGAATGAATAATGTATGGCATATTCCCAGAGCGCTCCATCGGGAATAATAGATTCCCATTCTCAGAGAGGGGCTTCCATTCTCTTTCTTTCACCTCCAGGGTCCTTATATCAAAGAAAACTAACATGGGTAACTATGATATACACTCGTAATGCAGTATAAGACTGAGAAAAATGTTATTTTCTCGAAAAAAAAAAAAAAATCGGTGGTCCGGCTGTTTCGCGGATTATCTCGGAAGTAAGTTATTCACATATATGAGCAACTAAATTCGTTAATAATAGCAGGAATGTAATGAAATTCACAGAGAACATAAAGGAAAGATTGTTTTACAAGCTAATGGTTTGTTTTTTGAGATATCATAATTTGTTTTTGATTTATGTGAGGGCAAAAGTCAGATATTTGGCTGAAAGTCAAAACCATACAAAATTTATTTTTTTTAAGAATGAAGAAAGGATAAATTACAGAACGGTTAACCATTAGAAATACAGTTTAGCATTGTTTTATGCGTAGATAATGCCAAAACAGCTTCTCCAAGTCCCATGTCGAAGTTTCTGTTCAATATGTATGATTATTAGTTGTTTTTTGAGCTATCTTATTGAAACTTGGTCACATTACTATTGAAAGGTGCTTCTTTACGTACAAAAAAAATGAAAGAAATCGAACGAAAAATAAAAAAGTTCATGTGTGGACATAAGGTTCCCCCTGAAACCTTCCAGCAGACCACAAGAGATCTTCTTAAGTTATTCCACAGAATTCGTCAATAAGTTGACTCACTAGACCTAATTCCCCCCAAGAAACATGTTATCAATTACTAAACATTTATCAGTCATTAAAGAATGATGCCATCCAGAATTGTTTTATGCTAATTATGGGAAAAAACTAAACAACAAGTGACTGGAGATTGGGAGGCATCATATATTTGATCCAGTGATGATAACGATAACTCTGGTTCCTTGGATGAAGAGCCTCTCACCAGCATCAAAGGAAAATATTTTACTGTTCAACAATACCTTTTCAAAATAAGAATCAAAATGCCACTTACACAAACCATTTATAATTCTAACTTTCTTAATATCTTACAAGAACAATGAAATTTTGAAAGTGATCAGAAAACAATTTTTAAAGTTATCTCACGAAAACCAATTTTGGAAACTGTCAAGTTAAAATTTATTAGCGGTTACCTTCACTTGTTAATTATTCCAGTAAACTTCACCAAGTAATACTTGACCAGAGTTGAAATTTTGACACAATATGATAAGACGTTGTACAGTGATAAACAAGATGACTTGCATGATGTTACTGGCAACACTGTAGCTTACAACATGCTGGCAACACTGTAGCTTACAACGTGCTGGCAAAACTGTAGCTTACAACGTGCTGGCAACACTGTAGCTTACAACGTGCTGGTAAAACTGTAGCTTACAACATGCTGGCAACACTGTAGCTTACAACGTGCTGGCAACACTGTAGCTTACAACATGCTGGCAACACTAACTTACAACGTGCTGGCAACATTGTAGCTTACAATGTGCTGGCAACACTGCAGCTTACAACGTTCTAGCAACACTGTAGCTTACAACGTGCTGGCAACACTGTAGCTTACAACGTGCTGGCAACATTGTAGCTTACAACATGCTGGCAACACTGCAGCTTACAACGTGCTGGCAACATTGTAGCTTACAACGTGCTGGCAACACTGTAGCTTACAACATGCTGGCAACACTGTAACTTACAACGTGCTGGCAACATTGTAGCTTACAACGTGCTGGCAACACTGTAGCTTACAACGTTCTAGCAACACTGTAGCTTACAACGTGCTGGCAACACTGTAACTTACAACGTGCTGGCAACATTGTAGCTTACAACGTGCTGGCAACACTGTAGCTTACAACGTTCTAGCAACACTGTAGCTTACAACGTGCTGGCAACACTGTAACTTACAACGTGCTGGCAACATTGTAGCTTACAACGTGCTGGCAACACTGTAGCTTACAACGTGCTGGCAACACTGTAACTTACAACGTGCTGGCAACATTGTAGCTTACAACATGCTGGCAACACTGCAGCTTACAACTTGCTGGCAACATTGTAGCTTACAACGTGCTGGCAACATTGTAACTTACAACATGCTGGCAACACTGCAGCTTACAACGTTCTAGCAACACTGTAGCTTACAACGTGCTGGCAACATTGTAGCTTACAACATGCTGGCAACACTGCAGCTTACAACATGCTGGCAACACTGTAGCTTACAACATGCTGGCAACACTGTAGCTTACAACGTGCTGGCAACACTGTAGCTTACAACATGCTGGCAACACTGTAGCTTACAACATGCTGGCAACACTGTAGCTTACAACGTGCTGGCAACACTGTAGCTTACAACATGCTGGCAACACTGTAACTTACAACGTGCTGGCAACACTGTAGCTTACAACGTGCTGGCAACACTGTAGCTTACAACGTTCTAGCAACACTGTAACTTACAACGTGCTGGCAACACTGCAGCTTACAACGTTCTAGCAACACTGTAGCTTACAACGTGCTGGCAACACTGTAGCTTACAACGTGCTGGCAACACTGTAGCTTACAACGTTCTAGCAACACTGTAACTTACAACGTGCTGGCAACACTGCAGCTTACAACGTTCTAGCAACACTGTAGCTTACAACGTGCTGGCAACACTGTAGCTTACAACTTGCTGGCAACACTGTAGCTTACAACGTTCTAGCAACATTGTAACTTACAACGTGCTGGCAACACTGCAGCTTACAACGTTCTAGCAACACTGTAGCTTACAACGTGCTGGCAACACTGTAACTTACAACGTGCTGGCAACACTGCAGCTTACAACGTTCTAGCAACACTGTAGCTTACAACGTGCTGGCAACACTGTAACTTACAACGTGCTGGCAACACTGCAGCTTACAACGTTCTAGCAACACTGTAGCTTACAACGTGCTGGCAACACTGTAACTTACAACGTACTGGCAACACTGTAGCTTACAACGTGCTGGCAACTCTGTAGCTTACAACGTGCGGGAAACACTGTAGCTTACAACGTGCTGGCAACACTGTAACTTACAACGTGCTGGCAACACTGTAGCTTACAACGTGCTGGCAACTCTGTAGCTTACAACGTGCTGGCAACACTGTAGCTTACAACGTGCTGGCAACACTGTAGCTTACAACGTGCTGGCAACACTGTAACTTACAACATGCTGGCAACACTGTAGCTTACAACATGCTGGCAACACTGTAGCTTACAACGTGCTGGCAACACTGTAGCTTACAACGTGCTGGCAACACTGTAACTTACAACATGCTGGCAACACTGTAGCTTACAACATGCTGGCAACACTGTAGCTTACAACGTGCTGGCAACACTGTAGCTTACAACGTGCTGGCAACACTGTAGCTTACAACATGCTGGCAACACTGTAGCTTACAACGTGCTGGCAACACTGTAGCTTACAACATGCTGGCAACACTGTAGCTTACAACGTGCTGGCAACACTGTAGCTTACAACGTGCTGGCAACACTGTAGCTTACAACGTGCTGGCAACACTGTAGCTTACAACGTGCTGGCAACACTGTAGCTTACAACGTGCTGGCAACACTGTAGCTTACAACGTGCTGGCAACACTGTAGCTTACAACGTGCTGGCAACACTGTAGCTTACAACGTGCTGGCAACACTGTAGCTTACAATGTGCTGGCAACACTGTAGCTTACAACGTGCTGGCAACACTGTAACTTACAACATGCTGGCAACACTGTAGCTTACAACATGCTGGCAACACTGTAGCTTACAACGTGCTGGCAACACTGTAGCTTACAACGTGCTGGCAACACTGTAGCTTACACCATGCTGGCAACACTGTAGCTTACAACGTGCTGGCAACACTGTAGCTTACAACATGCTGGCAACACTGTAGCTTACAACGTGCTGGCAACACTGTAGCATACAACGTGCTGGCAACACTGTAGCTTAGAACGTGCTGGCAACACTGTAGCTTACAACGTGCTGGCAACATTGTAGCTTACAACATGCTGGCAACACTGTAGCTTACAACATGCTGGCAACACTGTAGCTTACAACGTGCTGGCAACACTGTAGCTTACAACGTGCTGGCAACACTGTAGCTTACAACGTGCTGGCAACACTGTAGCTTACAACGTGCTGGCAACACTGTAGCTTACAACGTGCTGGCAACACTGTAGCTTACATCTTGCTGGCAACACTGTAGCTTACAACGTTCTAGCAACATTGTAACTTACAACGTGCTGGCAACACTGCAGCTTACAACGTTCTAGCAACACTGTAGCTTACAACGTGCTGGCAACACTGTAACTTACAACGTGCTGGCAACACTGCAGCTTACAACGTTCTAGCAACACTGTAGCTTACAACGTGCTGGCAACACTGTAACTTACAACGTGCTGGCAACACTGCAGCTTACAACGTTCTAGCAACACTGTAGCTTACAACGTGCTGGCAACACTGTAACTTACAACGTACTGGCAACACTGTAGCTTACAACGTGCTGGCAACTCTGTAGCTTACAACGTGCGGGAAACACTGTAGCTTACAACGTGCTGGCAACACTGTAACTTACAACGTGCTGGCAACACTGTAGCTTACAACGTGCTGGCAACACTGTAGCTTACAACATGCTGGCAACACTGTAGCTTACAACGTGCTGGCAACACTGTAGCTTACAACGTGCTGCCAACACTGTAGCTTACAACATGCTGGCAACACTGTAGCTTACAACGTGCTGGCTACACTGTAGCTTACAACGTGCTGGCAACACTGTAGCTTACAACGTGCTGGCAACACTGTAGCTTACAACGTGCTGGCAACACTGTAGCTTACAACGTGCTGGCAACACTGTAGCTTACAACGTGCTGGCAACACTGTAGCTTACAACGTGCTGGCAACACTGTAGCTTACAACGTGCTGGCAACACTGTAGCTTACAACGTGCTGGCAACACTGTAGCTCACGACAGTTCTTGTGGCCTGAACATCCACATGATCCTCAAAGTCCTGTGAAAGCATATAGTTTCAGTTCTGTTTTGTTTGGTACAACATCCTCTACATTCTTGCTAGAACCTGCTTAAATATACAACTGAAGATATCATTAAAGTCCTTCAAAGAACAAAAGTTATGGGGAAATTTACCAGCCAAGTCTACTTTTCGACATAAAGTGAAATATACTTAATTAGATTTTGCCCGACGGCCCCCTTAAGCCCAAACCAGGTGAGTACAACAACTACTAAGTATTTAGAATAAAGAATAAAATGCTGAAATATACGCTCCTTTGGGACAAATATATAATTAATACTAGTTATTCTACAACTCAGATGTGGAGATACTAATATTCACACGAAGGAGACTTCTTGAATGCGGCTGTAAGAAGTCCGAATCATCACTGAAGTTAAAGCTCGCCAATCACGAGGTCTATTGGTAAATCCAGTCAAATATCACCCCTATCTATCAGCTGCAGCTAAAATGACTAGTGGGTAGGACTGGACTTGCCTGGGTATTGTAAGTGACCCAATTTTCCCTAGTCGGTAGGGACAGTGTGACCCAGGTGTCCTTGACTTTAATGGACTAAAGGCTTGAGTGTCTCGTAGAATGTTGCACTGATGTTCACCACAACATCGGGAATGTTAACTGCACTTTCCTATTCAGTTCCATCATTTGTTCACAGTTTCGTGGTATTATCCACAAAAGGAAGAACACGGATACTCAATAACATTGCGTGATTAGTTCTAATGCGAATTTCTTGGCTTATATGAGGGAAGTAGTCTAACTTTTCTAGTTACCTTTGATTGTCAGAATGAACAAGAGTCAAGAACACACTGGTCATTACTGTCCCTTTGTGCTTTGTTCCAGGAGGCAACACCCTTATGACACATGTTTGTCAACTGGTCCTTGAAGCAATCTGAGCCCCGCTCACACTCCTCGGGCGTCCCCACTAAGAATATGCTGAACTCAGCTTGATTTCTCTTCCCTGCCAAACACTGTAACAGTATTCAAGATGGCAGATTTCTTGTAATCTAGTTACAGACTACAATTCAAAATAGTCCCAAATTGCAGATAAAGTGGGTGGAGGGCTTTCCTTAATTTTCCTGTTAAGGAGAAAAGAGTAATTACCCTTGTTCACTTGTAGTTGCAACGGAAACTCAACTCTAGCAAGGAGAAGATGGTGTGACTATGACCCTGGTACTCACACACGTTTTCAATTAATCTGTTTATGAGGATGTAACAGAGTTCAGTAGCTCTCTTCTGGGAGGGCTAAGTCCCTCAGGGGGCTGAAGGGGGCTGAAGGGGGCTGAAGAGGGCTGAAGGGGGATGAAGGGGGCTGAAGGGGGCTGAGCAATACCCCATTTACTGAAGAATTTTCTCCACAGGGGTATACAGAGAGGTTTGTCTTGTGACGCCTTGCCCAACATATGGTTTTGATTACTCTCTTATGGGAGTGAGAAAGCAAGACGGTTTACAAGCCCTTCTGAGAGGGCTACTCTCTTTGTAGAGGTCATTACCACCTCTTCAATAGAAGGGATACCCTTCCCATTCATAAACCGGAGATTTTTCTCCATAGTGGTGGTGGGAGATGGAAGTGTCAGTGGGAGGTGGTGGCAGTGGGAGGTGGTAGCATTGGAAGGTGGTGGCAATGGGAGGTGGTGTCAGTGAGAGGTGGTGTCAGTAGGTGGGGAAGGATGGAGGTGGTGGTGGATGTTGGTGGCAGCTGTGGGAGATGACAGTACTCACCTAGTTGTACTCACCTAGTTGAGGTTGCAGGTGTCGAGTCCAAGCTCGTGGCCCCGTCTCTTCACTGGTTGCTACTAGGTCACTCTCCCTGAATCGTGAGCTTTATCATACCTCTGCGTAAAGCTATGTATGGATCCTGCCTCTACTACATAGCTTCGCAAATTATTCCACATCATGACTACTCTGGGGCTGAAGAAATACTTTCTAACGTCCCTGTGATTCAACTGTGTCTTCAACGTCCAACTGTGTCCCCTTGTTGTTGTGTCCCATCTCTGGAACATCCTGTCTTTGTCCACGTTGTCAATTCCTCTCGGTATTTTATATGTCGTTATCATGTCCCCCCTATCTCTCTTGTCCTCCAGTGTCGTCAGGTTGATTTCCCTTAACCTCTCCTCGTAGGACATACCTCTTAGCTCTGCAAACCTTTGCACTTTCTCTAGTTTCTTTACATGCTTGGCTAGGTGTGGGTTCCAAACTGGTGCCGCATACTCCAATATGGGCCTAACGTACATGGTGTACAGGATCCTGAACGATTCCTTATTGAGATGTCGGAATGCTATTCTGAGGTTTGCTAGGCGCCCATATGCTGCAGCAGTTATTTGGTTGATGTGAGCTTCAGGGGATGTGCCTAATGTTGTACTCACTCCAAGATCTTTTTCCTTGAGTGAAGTTTGTAGTCTCTGGCCCCCCTGGACTGTACTCCGTCTGCGGTCTTCTTTGCCCTTCCCCAATCTTAATGACTTTGCACTTGGTGGGGTTGAACTCCAGGAGCCAATTGCTGGACAAGGTCTGCAGCCTGTCAAGATCCCTTTGTAGTTCTGCCTGGTCTTCGATCGAATGAATTCTTCTCATCAACTTCACGTCATCTGCAAACTGGTACACTTTGGAGACTATTCCTTCCGTCATGTCATTCACAAATACTAGAAACAGCACTGGTCCTAGGACTGACCCCTGTGGGACCCTGCTGGTCACAGGTGCCCACTCTGACACCTCGCCATGTACCATGACTCGCTGCTGTCTTCCTGACAAGTATTCCCTGATCCATTGTAGTGCCTTCCCTGTTATCCCTGTTTGGTCCTCCAGTTTTTGCACTAATCTCTTGTCTGGAACTGTGTCAAACGCCTTCTTGAAGTCCAAGAAAATGCAATCCACCCACCCCTCTCTCTCTTGTCTTACTACTGTCACCATGTCATAGAACTCCAGTAGGTTTGTGACACAGGATTTCCCTTCCCTGAAACCATGTTGGCTGCTGTTGATGAGAGCATTCCTTTCTAGATGTTCATCCACTCTTCTCCTGATAATCTTCTCCATGACTTTGCATTCTATACATGTCAGTTACACTGGTCTGTAGTTTAGTGCTTCATGTCTGTCTTCTTTTTTAAAGATTGGGACTACATTTGCTGTCTTCCATGCCTCAGGCAATCTCCCTGTTTCAATAGATGTATTGAATATTGTTGTTAGGGGTACACATAGTGCCTCTGCTCCCTCTCTCAGGACCCATGGAGAGATGTTATCCGGCTCCATTGCCTTTAAGGTATCTAGCTCACTAATAATCCTCTTCACTTCTTCCTCGGTTGTGTGTACTGTGTCCAGCACTTGGTGGTGAGCCCCACCTCTGTCTTTCAGGAGCCCCTTCTGTCTCCTCTGTGAACACTTCTCTGAATCTCTTGTTGAGTTCCTCACATACTTCACGGTCATTTCTTGTTGTCTCTCCTCCTTCCTTCCTTAGCCTGATTACCTGGTCCTTGACTGTTGTTTTCTTCCTGATGTGGCTGTATAACAGTTTCGGGTCAGATGTGGCTTTCGTTGCTATGTCGTTTTCATATTGTCGTTGGGCCTCCCTTTTTATCTGTGCATATTCATTTCTGGCTCTATGACTGCTCTCCTTATTCTCCTGGGTCCTTTGCCTTCTATATTTCTTCCATTCCCTAGCACACTTGGCTTTTGCCTCCCTGCACCTTTTGGTGAACCATGGGCTCATCCTGGCTTTTTCATTATTCCTGTTACCCATGGGTACAATCCTCTCCTCAGCCTCCTTGCACATTGTTGCTACATATTCCATCATCTCATTAACTGGCTTCCCTGCCAGTTCTCTGTCCCACTGAACCCCATTCAGGAAGTTCCTCATTCCAGTGTAGTCCCCTTTCTTGTAGTTTGGCTTCATTCGTCATAGCCTTCCTGCTTCCCCCTCCACTTGTAGATCTACTGTGTATTCGAAGCTTAAAACCACATGAAAGCTGGCCCCAAGGGGTGTTTCATGTGTGATGTCCTCAATATCTGCACTACTCAAGGTGAATACTAGGTCCAGTCTTGCTGGTTCATCCTCTCCTCTCTCTCTTGTAGTGACCCTTACGTGTTGGTACATGAAGTTTTCCAATACCACCTCCATCATCTTAGCCCTCCTTTTATCTTGGCCCCCATGTGGCTCCAAGTTCTCCCAATCGATCTCCCTGTGGTTAAGTCACCCATGACCAGGAGCTTTGCCCTGCATGCATGAGCTCTTCTGGCTACTACAGTCAGTGTGTCAACCATCGCTCTATTGTTTTCGTCATACTCTTGCCTTGGCCTCCTGCTGTTCTATGGTGGGTTAAATATCACTGCAATTGCCATCTTGGGACCTCCAGAGTAAAGCGTTCCCGGTATGTAATCACTTGCTTCTCTGCTGTCTCCTCTCTCCAGCTCATCAAAATTCCATTGGTTCTTGATCAGCAGTGCCACTCCTCCACGCCCCCTGTTCTCACTGTCTTTCCTCAGGATCTGGTATCCCGTTGGAAAGATGGCATCTGCTATCATAACCTGTAAGCTTTGTTTCTGTGAGAGCTATGATGTCCGGTGATGCCTCTTTGACTCTTGTGTGTGAGGGTGGAGGGTGGTTGTGTTGGGAAGTGGTGGTGGGTGGTGGTGACAGTGGGAGGTGATAGTATTGAGTGGGGGTAGAAGAGATTGGATGTGGTGGCAGTGGGTGGTGATGGCTTTGGGTGGTGGTGGCAGTAGGTGCTGGTGGTAGCAGTGGGTGGTGATGGTGATGGTGATGGGTGGTGATTGTAGCAGTGACTCGTGATGGTGGGTGGTGATGGTGGCAGAGGAAGTTGATGGTAGGTGGTGATGGCGGTGGGCGATGATGGTAGGTGGTGATGGTGGCAGTGGTGGTGAAGGTGAGGTTGGTAGGTGGTGATAGTGGCTGCGGGTGGTGATGGTGGATGGTGATGATGGAAGTGGGTGGTGATGGTGGAAGTGGGTGATGATGGTAGGTGGTGAAGGTGGGTGGTGATGGAGGGTGATGATGGTGGGTGGTGATTGTGGGTGGTGATGGTGGGGGTGATGGTGGCGATGGGTGGTGATAATAGTTGGTGATGGTGGTGGTGGGTGGTGATGGTGATGGTGGTGAGGGTGGTGATGGTGGGTGCTGATGGTTCCGGTGGGCAGTGATGATGGGTGGTGGTGGCGGTGAATGGTGATAGCATTGGGTGGGGGTGGTAGAGGAGGGAAGTGGTGGCAGTGAGTGGTGACGGTGGTAATGGATGGTTATGGTGGATGGTGGTGGCAGTGGGTGGTGATAATATTGAGTGAGGGTTGTAGAGGTAGGAGGTGATGGCAGTGGGTGGTGATTCATGTGATGTGGCAGTGGATGGTGAGGATGGTGATGGGTGGCGATGGTGGGTGGTTGTTACAACCCAGGAGTCCAAATGGCCTATTATCCTGGGTGTAAAGGGAGCAAAATAAACAGAGCAGAAAACTTTTGACTTATATTATCCTTCACCAATTTAGAACAGAATTATGTACACTATATACACTATGTAGAGTGATAGGTATTAGTGCACTCCACGGTAAGCAAGGCAGAATAGAAGCCACTAGAGAGCAGACCGTGCTTCAACCAGCTCTAGAATGGGAATGACAAGGGCAGACAGGAGAGTGGTACCCACATAACCTCTGCAATTGCCAAAACCATCTTATCATTGGCTGGAACCTGGGTACTGGTTGAACGACGGGGCCCCATCGTCAACCCTCAGTCACCTGGTTCGCTGGTTGGGGGAAATAGCCTGTAAATGAGGGTGTGTACATGAGCCGAATAAAGGTTACGTACACTTTGTATGCCACACCCCCACCCCGAGAAGGCTCAGGATTAGGCTCCCACCTCCCAGTGGTAACCGTGCCGCCATGGCACAAAATAATGGGACCGCCTTTCCTTTCTACCATCCAACTCTTAGATAGAGCTCAGCTTTTCACGTGACAAAAAGCCAAACCCTAAACTCAGAGTGAGACAGCAGACAGTCGGGCTAGCTTAGGTCCAAGAAATAGGCGGACGGTAGCCCGCATCCTCTCACTAAAAAAAAAAAGCACACCAGGGGATAAAAAAAAAAGTGCTTGAAAGGGGTTACCACAAGTAAGCTAACACATCCTAACCTAATATATAATTATTATAAATAATATTGTTAGACTCTTGATAAAGAGTCTGCCAACATATTTTCTTTGCCAGCAATATGTACAATTCTCAGAAAATATGGTTGCAGTCTTAGCATCCATCGCATGAGCCTTGTGTTGTGGTTCTTCATGGTTTGGAGATATACTAGAGGATTGTGATCACTGTAGACAGTGACAACCTGCGAAGTTTGTCCCACGTATACATCAAAGTGCTCCAAAGCCAGTACCAGCGCGAGGGATTCTTTTTCAATGGTAGAGTAAGCCCTCTGATGCAGCTGGAACTTTGCAGAGAAGAAGGCTACAGGCTGCAACTCCTTGGCCCCGTTTTGCAATAGTACTGCCCCAACCCCAGACTCACAAGCATCAACCTGTAATGAGAAAGGTTTGGAGAAGTCTGGAGACAAGAATGGGTGCAGTACACAATAATCTTTTTGCTTTGTCAAAAGCATCCTGAGCAACTGAAATCCAAATAAAGGGAACTTTGTGACTGGTAAGAGAGGTAAGAGGGGCTACAATATCTGAGAAATTCTTACAGAATCTTCTGTAAAATCCTATCATGCCTAGGGAACGTTGAAGAGATTTCCTATCATGTGGAACTGGATAATCTTTAATGACAAGAACTTTAGCAAGTTTAGGAGTAACTTTACCATTACCTACTTCATGGCCTAGAAAAGTAACAGTGACCTGGCCTAAGGAAGACTTAGATAAATTAACAGTTAAATGGGAACTCTGAAAGATCTCAAAAAGAGCCTTAAGCCTAAATAGGTGTTGATCTCAAGTATCAGACACCACAACAATATCATCCAGGTACGCTGCTGTTCCTTCAAGTCCTTTAATAGCCTGATGGATAAGTTTCTGGAATGAAGAGGGGGAGTTTTTCATTCCAAAGGGGGTAACTGTATTGATAATGACCTCCTGGAATTACGAAGGCAGAGATTTCCTTCGCCTTATCCGTCAAAGGTACCTGATAGCAACCTTTAAGGAGATCTAACTTGGATACAAAAGTAGCCTTGTACACAAAGTCGATTACGTCATTCAGACGAGGAAGAGGGTAAGCATCTGTGATTGTGACCTCATTCACCTTACGGTAGTCTGTACACATACGAAACCCTCCATCAGCGTTTTTAACAAGGATGCACGATGAAGCCCATGGACTAGATGACTCCTCCACTAAACCATGCTATAACAGAAATTCTACTTCCTGCTGAAGTAGTCTCTGCTTTTCAGGATTAGCTTTGTAGGGGGAGAGTTTAATAGGTTTAGAGTTTCCCACATCTTCATCATGATAACCTAACATATTTTTTCGGCACATCCGAAAAAATATCAGGGTATGACTGTAGAAGCGCAGTTAAACTTGTTGCTTGAGTTTCAGATAGCCCCACCATTAAAGGGCTAGGGTCCTTGAGGAGGACAGAGTTTGGAAGTTTGACATTAATTTCAGAAATAGAGTGCAAAGAGTCCGAGTCGTCCTCAGAGGAAGAGGACAGAGTCATTACTGGGACTTTATCTGGTGTATGAAAAGATTTTAATTGATTAATGTGGTAAGTTTTAGTTTTTGAGGTATTATCAAGGGGAGCTACCACATAATTTACATCAGATAATTTACTTACAATTTGCATAGGTCCCGTAAATCTAGCTTTCAAGGTGTGGAGAGGTATAGGTTCCTGCACCAACACCTTGTCTCCTGGATGGACGGAGTGGAATTGTGCATTTCTGTCATACCTGTTTCATCTTATTTTGAGCTGCCTTTAGGTTAGCCTTGGCTAACTAACGTGCCACCTGCAACCTTGAAGACAGGTTGTAGAGTGTTGAGCTATCGTCTTCTCCCATCCATCCTTCATTGAGCACCCGAAGAGGACCTTGTACATTGTTCCCAAAGATCAGCTCAAACGGACTAAACCCGGTTGACTCTTGCACCGTTTCTCGTACTGAGAACAGCAACAAAGGTAATGATTCATCCAAGTCTGTAGGAAAATGCATGCAAAAAGTTCTCATCATGGTTTTTAACGTCTGATGGAATCTTTCCAAGGCGCCTTGGGACTGAGGATGGTAGGCAGTGGATAAGTTGAGGATTATCCCTAACCTAGTTAATGCTTCCCTAAATGCTTTGGCAGTGAAGTTAGTACCTTGATCACTTTGAATAGTTTTAGGAATGCCAAAACAAGAAATAAATCTTGTTAAAGCTTTGAGAATAGCTTTAGTATTAATGCTGCGCTTGGGAATTGCTTCAGGGTATCTAGTTACTTTATCCATAATGGAAAATAAATACTGATTTCCCGACTTTGACCAAGGTAGTGGACCTACACGATCTATAATTAAATCTGCTAAAGGTTCTCCATCAGCAGGTATAGGTTGAAGAGGTGCAGGTTGAATGGAATGTCCAGGTTTCCCTACTTGCTGACATTCTCGGCAACACCGGATATGATTCTTCACATCCTGCTTTAATTTTAGCCAATAAAATTCTTTTGTGATTCTATATAAGGCTTTAGTAATTCCTAAGTGACCTGCTAATGAAGTATTATGAGCTATATTCAATATTTGAGATCTAAACTTTGTTGGAACCACTAACCTGTCAGACAATTGCCGGCCCTCTATCTCCTTACCAGTCTCAGTGCAGATCAAAGAGTCGTTTTTAAGTTCATACTTGACCGGATGATCCAAAGAGGATTTACCCATGGCTGCCTGAAAAGCGAAATTTAAAGAATGGTCCTTTCATAGTTCCTCCCGGAAAGACAGTCCCTCAGGCATGGAAACAGAGATATCTGGCAATCCTGCAACCCTGGAATAGGAAGACTTGATCTGGGTCTGTTCACTTGATCTACGAGGCTCTGGCTAGTTTTCCTCGTAAAACAATGTGGCTATTCCGAGATCGGAGTCGTCCAAGGATAGGTCAACATTCTCGCCAGACAACCCTTGGGATGTTGCCAGAGTTATGGCGACCACCGGAGAATTAATCATTATGGGTTCAGGACATACACTAGCAGTGGTAATGTTATTACCCAGTAATAACATGGCATCTTTCATGGGGAATCTCTCGGGTACACCCACAGTCAAGTACACTGTGTAATATTTGCACTGTACATAAATTTTATGCTAAGGGACAGAATATATAGCTCCTCCAAATGCATCCAATAAAACAGAGGAATTCAAGGAAGTGTTCTTTGAAAGGGGTAATATTCCCTCTCTTATAAGTGAGCAATATGCTCCAGTATCTCTAACGGTTTTGACTTCAGTTGTTTTGGAGTTTTCCTGAAGGGAAATAAGACTCTTACAGTAATTAGGGGCTATCCCTTTTTCTACTTCTCTCAGGGACATTTTACTAGAGATATTAGAGATTTTCCCAATGGGTTGGGGTTTGCGGGGGCAGTTGGGACGGATGTGACCTACTTGGTTACACACGTAGCAGACGACAGGTTTGCTTTTAACTCCCTGCTGACGTTGCAACTGGTGTCGCTCTGGATACTGGTGTCGAGATGCACCATGTTGAGTAGCTTGTCTCTCAGCAGGTGGACCATAAGTTGAGAAGCGTGGCTCACCAGGTGATTTAGTTGGCTGACGTAGACGTTCTCCCTCCAGCTGGCACTTCATTCTCCAAGGTTGACGATCTCTGCTCATGCGAGGCTGTTGAAAAGAGAGACGGGACTGCTCGGACAAGGAGCGGTTAGTTGTTAGTTTCGAAGGTATCAGCCAACCTGGCTGCCTCCAATGCGGTGGTTAAGTCACGATCCTGCAGAAAGACTCCAACCTCTGGTCCCACAGACTCCAGCAGGTTGTCAACCAGAATAAGCTGCACAAGATCATCGAAGGTAGCAACACCACTTGCTTGATACCAGCTGGTAAAAGCTTTGGTCTGCTGTCGCACAAAATCAACCAGGGATTGACCAAGCTGTCGTCTGCCTAACTTAAAAAACTTTCGATACTTAGCTGGGATACAGTATATGCTCCAAACACTGTGGTCTTCACTACTTTATAATCGGAAAAATCAGTGTCATTTAACACTGACGTAAATTCCTGTGCCTTACCAAACAATGCTGTGTGAACCAACGATGCCCAATGCTGTTCCGGCCACCTCAAGGCTCGAGCCTGATTTTCGAAAGCTTCGAAAAATTGTTCTGGTTCGGCCTCATTGAAGCGGGAAACAAGCTGTACTGCTTTCTGTAAACTAAAGTCATTTACAGAATGCGAAAACTGCCTCCTTTCTTTTTCCCAATCAAATTCTTCTTTTACAAATTGTTGCAACCCCTGAATGGGTTGCAATGATTATTATGTATATATATAATGTATATTACCTTTTCATATAATTTTATATTGCTTATATTTGCGATAATAGCTAAATCGTAAATATATTGCTTTATATTATTATTATGTGACTTAGCTAAATTTTGTGAGGTAGGATGTAACATATAATATGCTCAGTTGAAATCTTGATTGTCTAACTACTGTAATTATCGCTTGTGGCTCGTTAGACTGCCAGCTTCTGAGCTGCAGTTGTCCACGGAGCTATCACGTGATCGAGGGGGGTGTCCTCACCTCACCTGAAGTATTCAGTCTGGTCGAGACTCTCTTGGTGGTTGGACAGATTGTCTGTCTGTAGAACTCTGTTCACGGAACCTTGTATAGACTTAGTGATTTTCGACGTTGTACTGAGGTTGTGTGTCTCATAGACACTCTGAGTAACTCAGATCCTGACCTAACTTGTACTGATTTCTGTGTATTATCACAGTCGGGGATTTTCTTAAGCTGAACTTAGATTCGTTAGTATGGGAGTTTTGTAACTTTTGTGGAGGATCTGCAGATGGTCCCTACTTAGTGTCGTTATATTATCTCCTTGTTCCTGATTCTGTGTCGTAGTTGCTTGTTGCATTGCTATTGGGCTTAGCATTCTTTTTTGTTCAAGCAGACTGTTCTGGTTGCCAGTCGGTCAAGAAGTTAGTTTATGTGAGGACTTTGTCAGTCACTTGTTTTTTAAGTCTAGTCGAGACATGAGACATAGCAAACTACTTAGAGTACTTACACATATACATATACACTTGTACATATTTGTAATATCTTATTAAATGTTAATGTACCAGACGGTACTTAAGAATTATAAATGAGATATGTGCTTTCAGCACAATAATATTGAACTAGAGAGAAGTGATATTATTTTGATTACTGTGATTAATTTAATTTAATTTAATTTGATAATATACCTCTAGACTTAATAAATTTATTAAATTTTAATTTCTCTAGTTAGTAGCCTACCAGTTGTAATCCTGAAGCACTATTGAATAATACTGAATTCTAATGGATAATTGGACAAGGATACTGACTACTTGTTACGAAAACCCAGTAACAGGCTGGATGCTAGAAGGGCAGTCCTTTCTAGTATTCACTGGAGATCTCTAAGCTATTAGAATCGTGTTTTTGTAACAAATGGGGGCCTGTCCGGGAGGCTCTTGATCCAAGGTGTTGGAGAAATTGTCCAGTTTGACATACTAGTAACTCTATGATCAAACACTTTGAGTACTTTCCTAATCTGAAGATTTTGAGTTTAGTCTTGTACAACATACCAGGTGGATGTATGTACCTGACTGAGTCTCTTGATCCAAGGAGATGGAAATACTGTTTATGAGCTCTAACTCTAAGACAACCAACACTAAAATTCCTATTAGGATTATAGTTTCCAATAATCACTCTCTCGTAATACAATTATTTTTGTGATGTATGCCAAAGTGAAACAGTTAATTGATACTCTGACTTTGTCTGAGTTAAGTACATTAAAACTTCAGACGTGTTGGCAAGTAGCCAAATATCTCGGTGTGACGTATAACAGGAATTACACCGCAGAAACTGTCAGAGCGTTAATTAAAGATATATTGTTTCCTGCTCATACAGAGATGTCTGATTATGATTCAGAGTATAGCTGGTATGACTAAGCCTCACGCTAGTACTGTGTATGCTACACCTGTATCTACTTATCATAGACCAGATCTAGACTCGCTAGAGACACCTGAACGAAGTGTCCGACCTAAGGACCGTCCAGACCACGTTAATTTCCCTACTCCTCCATTACCAACTGGTCCTATCTCTCAGGAACAGTTTGAGAGGTTTGAACGCGTCATTATGTTGCAGACTGCACAAATAGAGGCTCAGAGGAAATTGAACGAAGATTTCCAGAGAGAAAATGTTCGTCTTGGAACACAACGGACTGATAGATCACAGGACACATTTAATGTGCAGAAAGCTGCATCCATGTTTCCTAAGTTTTTTGAGAGTGACTTAGACACCTATTTTGATGTGTTTGAGACCAGGCACGTGCTATGAAAGTTGCATTTGAGAGGTGGTGTAGGTCTGCCAAGTGTAACAACTACGACAGCCTTGTTCAGTTGTTACTACACGAAGAGTTTAACAACTGTATGTCTGCGGACATACAAGAATATCTGATCGATCATACTACCTCGGATATTCTGGAAACTGCAGCATTAGCAGACAATTACGAGATTTCTCAAAAACTTGTACGTACTAAAACACAGAGAAACAAGGTAACTAAAGATTGTCCTAGAAGTTGGCAACCTAAATCACGATACGATACGATAGGACTCACAGGTAAGGACCCACGAGGGGCGAGGGGCAAGTGGGGACAGTGCGAAGAATAGATGGTGAGAGGAATGTCTTGAGTTGAAGAGAGAAGAGTCAGGACTAGACCCAACTGCTAAGCCTGGATAAACAATAACGAAGACGACATAAAAGACAACAGGGACTCTGCGGGTGCTGACTGCAACTGACTGGAAGCACTTCAACATTGCAATGACTGGATATGGTTCAGGGACACGTTGTTGCAAAGGCGACGCAAAACGCACATCGCAAGCACTTCAGCCCTAAAAACGCACAAAGACACAGCTATACGGCAATGGCACTTTTAAGTTATTTGAATTTTTAAGCAAAAGTAGATAATTTATGTGTATTGTGGTGGAGGTGCCGGATCATTCAATGACTGAAAAAGATTTACATCATTGTAAGGACGTCTGAGAGTATCAGCTAAGTATGTAGTCCAGTAGTCATGATATGTTTCAAGTCTGTCAAGTTGTTTGTCACTAAGTGTCTTCCAGTATACGTTCAAAGCTGGTGTGTTTGTCGTGAGGTGGAGAGATTCACTGGTGGCAAATTCGTCCCACCTCACTCCCAACACCCAACGTAATGCACGATTCTGGATACGTTGAAATTTTAGTGCGTTTGTCTTGGCAATTAACGTCAGAGCGAGTGGAAAGTAAGTGAGTAGAGGACGAATGAGAGCTTTGTAAAGATGTAGTTTTGTCTTGGGACTGGCTCCTCGCAGCTTATATAACCTTGAGAGTGCAGTTCCCGCCAGTATGGTCTATGTAGTAATGTGAGATTTTAAGTTCAGTGTGTGGTCGAGGGTAATACCAAGGACAACTGTCGTGAAGGAGCGTGGGATGGGGGTACGGGAGGTGCTTGTTTTGAGTTCGACAGGAGTGGGGACATCACGCATTCTATGGAAGTAAGTGATTTTTGACTTATTTGGGTTGGTTTTGATGCGCCATAATAATTCCCAGGCGGTAATCCTGTCGACCTCTCTTTGTGTTCTGCGTGCAAGGAAACGAAAGTTTTCATGTGTTGTGAGTTGAGTGATGTCGTCTGCGTAAGAAAGGGTAATTGTGTTTGGGTAAAGAGGTTCAGGTAAATCATTCGTGTAGAGTATATATAGGGTAGGAGATAGGACAGAGCCTTGGGGTACACCCGCTTTTAATGTGAAATAGTCCGAATAATGATCTCTGAACCGTATACGCATCGTTCGGCCATCTAAAAAATGACATAATAATTTCATCATATTTATAGTTAAGTCAAAGGAAGTGCAAAGTTTGTATTTTAATCCTTCATGCCAAACAGTGTCAAAAGCTTTCTCTACATCTTTGGCGACAAGGGCGGAGGTACAGTTCTGGGCTTTATTGATACGTATATAGTTCAGGATTATATTCAAAACGTCTTGGGTAGATCGTTTTTTTCGGAAACCGAATTGTCTTTCAGTAAGCAAGTTATGTGTCTCTAGGTGAGTCCTGAGTCGCATATTTACAAGTCGTTCAAAGGTCTTACCCAAAATTTCAAGGAGGCTAATTGGTCTATAGTTCTTGGGGTCAGTCAAGTCTTTCCCAGGTTTTGGTATGAGACATGCAGTTGCAGATTTAAAGAATGGGGGGAAATAGCCAGATGCAAGAGAGGCATTAAAGAGGTCAGTGATAGCAGAAGCAACAGAAAGTGGAAGGTGACGAAGGACTGAATGTGACAGACCTGAAGCACCTGGAGCTTTTTTTGGAAGGTGTGTTAGTAAGGAGTGAACATCATTTACAGTAAAAGGAGAGTTTAGAGGATGTGTGGAAGATAGGTTGTTTAGGGTTATGATTTGATCAGGATTGGTTAAATCTTCATGGTTGGATACCCATCTCTCTATGTCTAATGTGTGTGCTATGACAGCTTCGTCTGGTGGATGTGGGTGGAAGATGTTTTCCCATATGTCTTTGAAAATATGTACCGCTTCAGCAGGGTCAGAGATCTCTCTGTTGTTGCTGTTTATGTGTCTAAAGGTTGAGGATCGAGAGGTGCCTGTAAGTTTCCGAATGGATGACCAGAAAGCTTTGGGATCTCTTGTACGCTGTACATCTGTATGATTTATAACTGATTGCCAATGTCGGGCGTGGTCATCGTCTAGGCTATGGATGATATGTGTACGTAAAATAGTGAGGTCCCATCGGATGATATTGAGTCTGTTTTGGTTTGCTAGGAAACGGTGTCTGTAACATGTGAGTAATCTTTTTGTTCTTTCTGATGGGCGAAAAGAGTATCGTACTTTGTGGTGTGTCATTGTGACAACCTCTGTAGCAGTTTGGGTAATTAATTGTTGAATGCGTTGAATTTGTATGTCTATGTCTGATACTGGTCTATTGTCATAGTTATGTGTGAGATCAAGAGTGTTTAGGCGTTGTTTGAACAGATCCCAGTCCGCCTGGGAATAAGCTGGAGAGGGGCGAACTGGAATGAGTATAGGATTTGAGGAAATATGCAAAATGATAGGAATGTGGTCTGATCCAGAGAGCGGTCCTGGTGTTGTGTAGTGATGTAAGCGAATACTAGCTCTGTTTGTAAAAATTTTATCAGGGGTGCCTTGGCCATTGTGTGTATAGACTGTTGGGAAGTAAGGTCCGAGGTGCATGAGATGTTTCTGTGTTACAAGTGTATGAAGTTGCAAATTTGTGAAGTTGTCATGGAAGTCTGTGTGTTTGCCATTTAGGTCGGCAAGTAGGTATACAGGGAGATGTGTATGATTAAAAAGAATGGTTAAATCATGAATGTTAATGTTTTGATGGGGTCTGATATATGTCGTGTACAGGATGATGGGTCCATGTATCGTGTAAATTTTCACAGCCATGCTGTAAGAGTATGTAAATGGAAGGGATAAGAACTCATGTTTAATTGTACTTTTAACAAGAACAGCTACGCCATTCCAGTGTTCAGCAGGAGACTGACGGGCTGTATATCCTAAGTGTCTGACACGTTGATCATCACGTACACACGTGCTGTTTAATAGCAACACGTCTGGTTGTTCTGATTCAACGAGGTCAGCAAGAATGTATTTGTTTGCGTTATAAGCTCTTATGTTAAATTGAATAACCTTAAGGGCCATGGTTGGGGTTACTTGAAGGTCGAAATTGTAAGTCTTTCCTATTTTTATCGTACTAACCCAGCACCTGATCTATGTTTGGTCGGTTGTGTTTTACGGTTTCTGGATTTAGAACGGGAAGGGGAAGGTGAGAGGGGCCTGGAGAAGGAGGTGGGACTAGGTGTAGTGTTAAGATGAGAGGATGAGTTGGGGCGAGAGGGAGAGGGCGAGGGCGGGGCTTGATTCATTAAGTGCTGAACTTCAGCCAGACATTTGTCGAATCCGGGGGAGTTGGTACACTGTTGTACCATAGTAAGAGGTCGAGACTTGAGAGTAGGAGAACGAGAAGGACGAGTAGATGAAGAAGGAGGTTGAGATCTTTTGGTGTTGGAGCCAGAACTAGTGGAAGGATTAGAAGGACAGGATTTTGGCATATGGGTGGAAGGAGAAGGGTCTGCCTGAGTAGAAGCTTGAAGAGGAGTTTCTGGAGTGGAGAGAGAGGAGTTGGGAAAAAGTTCATCCTTAGGAAGAAAGAAATCAGGAGGGAAAATGATGGGGTCAAAGTTGTTGGCTTTCAAAAGATCATTCAGCATCGTTGGATAGTTGGCGCTTTTAAATGCTTTATGACAGTATACAGCAGTGAGCACAATGGTCTCAAGGATATTAGATTGTTTTGAGGATGAAGAGGCCGAGGGAAGGTTTGTTTGTGCAGCAGCAGCATAGGAAGGATAAGTTGTAGAAGTGGTAGCAGGAGGAACATAAGAGTTTGGTTGGTGAGTGGATGAGAATGTTGTCTGTGTTTGTGAGCGTGGAGTCAAGACTGGGTTTGGGAGGTTCAGAGGTTGGTCTTTCCGTAATGAAAAAACATAATCCTTACGAGTAGGGCAGTTGAAAGAGGTAGCAGAATGTGGCTGAGAGCAGTGCAAACAGTTTAGAGTGTTGGAACATTTTTGCCATGTGTGGCCTGGAGAAGAACACTTGGAACACAGCTGTTGCTTGTCACAAGTATTCTTTAGATGTCCAAACTCAAGGCATTTGTAGCACTGATGAATAGCGACATAGTTAGGTAGAAACAATGAAGTAGGTGGAATAAGAAAGTAGTTAGCTCGAACACCATGTTTGAACAGTTTATCAGCCTCATCCTGAGTGGAACATCTGATCTTAAGGATATTAGAGCGTTCAGGATGGAAAAGTTCCTCAACTGTGACTTGATTTTGAGTTGAAATGTCTGTCATCAAGGCGTCTTTGTTCTGGGTGTATTCGTTTAGCAGTGATGAGTCAACAAATTTTGCCACGACTGTACTCCTGGCCTTTTGATCAGGAGCCCAATCGATAGCAAAACCTGCCTGAAAGAGCTTTTCTCGGACTTCCTTACTTGTACATAGGTCATAGTTGACAGGATCAAGATTAACCTTACATCCGGTATGAGTCTTAAAGATGTTTATCATTCGAGCCTGGGTAATATTGAAAAAGGTAGAGGCATAGTCAATCGTATCCTTGTCAGCTTTAGAGTACTTTAACATCAAGGCCATTGTCGGAAAACTGGGTCTCTGTGCAGTTGCCATGATGACAACAGCACAAGTGGATATGCCGCTTGAATCGTGAATGGCGTCTAAGGGGCGTCAAGTGCGTAATTCTGACAGATCATGTTTATGTTGTAAGTGTACCTGCCAAGATTAGGCTTCCCGTGCGTTAATTACAAGGAATGCAGCCACGGGCACCGGACCAGACGAATACTCCCACTGACGCAGGAGCAGGTCCAGCCGATCCAGAAAAAAAGAAGAAAATTTTAGAGGAGAGAAAGGTGCTGGTGTCTCCAGAGCGATATAGTCAAGCCGATCCACTGTGTGGGGATCTTTAACCACCTCAATGAAGAGGGCTTGACTGGCCTCTGAGGAGATTACGGCACAACAGAGAGCTAAACCCGTGTCACACAAAAAAAAGATATTGGTTTAAAAAAAAGCTGTCTAATTCTCAAAGATGCCTTCACAGCCGAACACGAGTAAGAGGATGTCGGTATGCAAGGATTACACATACACAGAGTGCATAGGTGTGGTCGTGATGCTCTTGAACAATATACCAGCAGGTAACATCCAACAGGTTGAGGTGGGAAGACTTCACCCAGCTGCAAGAGTGCAGAGGCCGACGGTCTGCCCTGGGGCAGGCAGCCAGCGACGCACCAAGTCCTGGAGCCAAGATGAAGAGTTTCCAGAAATCAACCAATCAGGCAATGTCTTCTTAAAACAAGAAAATCAATGCTATTTTTCCTTAACAAACACACCAAAAGCTTCTTCCAGCAAGTAGATCGCAAGGCAGCCAATCAGGAGCAAGCAAAGCATGCAGCCAATCAGGAGCAAGCAAAGCATACAGCCAACCGGGAGCAGGTACGTCTGTCCAATGCGGAAGCTAGCAGAGGAATCTCCTAAACCTAAATCAGCTGCTCATTGCCGGCCTGATGTACCTGCTACTGTAACTTCTCGTACCTTTACCAGGAAAACTCACAATCCTGAATCTGTCTCTGTGGCTAGACAGAAATCTGATATCGAGAAGAAGAAAGTTAAATGTACCTATTGTAACAGAAAAGGACATGCTAGAGAGTATTGCTGAAAGTTAGAAAGAGATACGAGAGAAAGTCGTGCGGCTGGCGCCCCCACACAAGTCGTATCCTCTTCCGAGCAACAAAGGCACCAAAGTCCTAGTAATACCTCTGATCTTACTGTTTTAGATAATATTACTCAGGATAGATGACTAGCGTCAGAAAGTGTATCTGACGAAAAGATTCGTTCAGCGATGAGTCCTTACTTTTCAAGAGGTAGAATAGGATTTGACGAATCACATCTGAGATAATTACTTTCAGAGACACTGGCAGTTATCTCACGTTATTAAGAGAAGATGTACTGCCCGTAACTGACGATACCTATACCAAGATAGATGTATTGTTAGAAGCCTATTTAGGGGCTGTTATAAAAGTGCCTCTGCACAAAGTTTATATTGAAACAAGTTATTATACTGGTTATATTTCAGTGGGTATATCCAGTGGTGTATTTCCCATCAGGTCAGTGAACTTGTTGATAGGGAACGATATCCTTCATGCTGGTATATGTAAAGAACCACTTGTGATTGATAATAACACTGATGATAATTATGCCATTGAAGCTTGTAGAGAGAAGCCTACTTTATTTCCTCTCAGCGCAATTACTAGAGCTATGTCAAAGATACAACAACCATCCTTGTCTCCTGTTGAGTTAGTGGATGACAATGATTTGGGGTTGAATATGTTGTTTAGTGACGCTCTGCGCCCAGGATCATTAACATTGACTCCCCCCGGTCATCATCCTAGTCAGGACACAACTGACGTTAAATTTCTTACTCATGATGATTTAATCAAGGATCAGTTTGTTGATCAGTCACTGGAAAGACTGAGAGATATAGCAGTTACTGAGAGTGAAGCAAAGGATCTCGATAATTGTTACTATTATAGTAATGGTGTACTGATTGAGAAAAATACATGTAAGTTGTCAGCTGATAGTGTTTCCACCACAGTCAAGCATCTCGTTGTGTTACCAGTTACATTTCGTGAACAAGCCATTGATTTTGCTCTCAATAGTCCCATAGGAGGACATTTGGGTGTCAAGAAAACACTCGGTAAACTGGCAAAACATTTTACTTGGCCAAAGATGAAGGAAACAGTTGCTGATCATGTGCGACGTTGCCACGTGTGTCAAGTGACAGGCAAGCCAGTGCACTCACCTCCACCTGCACATCTCATTCCTATCATCTTATTATTGATTGTGTTGGTCCTTTGCCTAGAACCAGACTTGGAAACCAATACTTATTTACTATTATGGACGCTGCAACAGGCTATCCCAAAGCTATTCCTATGAGAAAAATTAACGCTCGTGCTATTGTGAGAGCGTTGATGAAATTTTTCTCCCAGGTTGGATTGACACGAGAGATACAATTACTAGACGATTTTCTTAGTAACCATGGGATTGATAAAGCTGGTGATATTAAAAACATGATTTTGCATTTCCCTGAATTGTTTGGTGATGTTCCTAAACGTTGTACTCTAGGTGTACATGACGTTGATGTACAGGGAGCATCACCCATTAAGCAATCACCATATAGAATGAGTCCAACGAAGCATAAAGCATTGAGAGAAGAGGTTGATTTTCTGTTATCTCACGGACTTATTGAACGCATTAAAAGTCCATGGGCATCTCCCCCTATTTTAGTGCCTAAACCAGACGGTAGTTTCAGGATGTACACTGATTACAGGAAAGTGAACTCTGTCACCTTGCCTGATGGTTATCCTCTACCTCGCATTGACGACCTTATTGACCGTGTGTCAGGAGCCCAGTTTGTCAGCCATTTAGATCTCTAACGAGGCTATTATGAAGTCCCGCTTACTGAACGTGCTCAAGAAATATCTGCTTTTACTGTTCAAGATGGATTGTTTAACTACCTCGTCACCCCCTTCGGCCTATGTAATGCGGCTTCTTCATTCCAACGTATAATGAACGAGTTGACCCACAGCTTAGGAGTAGAAGCCTACCTTGAGCTTACTAGTAGCAAAGTTCAGTTCAACTGGACTAGAGATTGTTCAGACTCGTTCAAAAGGTTGAAGCGCTTCCTATCCTCTGCTCCTGTGTTGAAAAGTCCTAATTTCAAATCTTCCCTTCTTTTTACATATAGATGCGAGTTGTTATGCAGTAGGTGTTGTGCTGCGCCAACAGTCAACATCCACTGATATTCTCCATCCTATATGTTACTATTCATCTAAACTTAAACGACACCAGAAAAATTATGCAACTATTGAGAAAGAGGCTCTAGCTCTTGTGGTGTCCTTGGAACATTTTGATGTGTATTTGGGCACTTCCCCATTTAAAAGTTTACGTAATTTTATGCCCAAATACCTTTTGTTACCTGCTATGTCAAATTCAGTACAGTAACTTAATCCCTCCAGCCCATATTAACTATATATACTCATGTCTAATTATTATATTTATATATTCACAGTATTGTTGTGTGAGGAGGAGACATAAGCTGAGTGTTGAGTGGGTAGTGTGGTGTGGGCGATGTACTGCATGTGGCGCAACACTGTCCTGTCGCAGACATTCCCCCCTTACTACACACCTTAAGCTGTTTCATACTCAGATGTCCATACTCCATAGCATTCCACAACCACTACTTAAGAGTGGAATGCAGTCTCCTCTACTATGATCGAGCCTCATCGTGCCCTGCTCATCTACGCTATCCTGTCTCTACACTGATGTACATAACCATGAGTATGCAGAGATACGATACTGTGTACTGCCCTAGTACTAGGGGCATATCCTAGTGACGGACGCTGTGAAATTGTAGAGGTGCTTGGCACAAGAGAGACTTTGATCAATATTTATATTAAATTGTATTGATATGAGTAATCAGTAATAATGTGAAAGACATTAATGCAACTCCTAGTGCGACCGTCTGTCGTGTTGGGGGGGGGGTGTTGCAACCCCTGAATGGGTTGCAATGATTATGTATATATATAATATCTATTACCTTTTCATATAATTTTATATTGCTTATATTTGCGATAATAGCTAAATCGTAAATATATTGCTTTATATTATTATTATTTTACTTCGCTAAATTTTGTGAGGTAGGGTGTAACATATTATGTGCTCAGTTCAAGTCTTGATTGTCAAACTACTGTAATTATCGCTTGTGGCTCGTTAGACTGCCGGCTTCTGAGCTGCAGTTGTCCACGGAGCTATCACGTGATCGAGGGGGGTGTCCTCACCTCGCCTGAAGTATTCAGTCTGGTCGAGACTCTCTTGGTGGTTGGACAGATTGTCTGTCTGTAGAAATCTGTTCACGGAACCTTGTATAGACTTAGTGATTTTCGACGTTGTACTGAGGTTGTATGTCTCATAGACACTCTGAGTAACTCAGGTCCTGACCTAACTTGTACTGATTTCTGTGTATTATCACAGACGGGGATTTTCTTATGCTGAACTTAGATTCGGTAGTATGGGAGTTTTGTAACTTTTGTGGAGGATCTGCAGATGGTCCCTACTTAGTGTCGTTATATTATCTCCTTGTTCCTGATTCTGTGTCGTAGTTGCTTGTTGCATTGCTATTGGGCTTAGCATTCTTTTTTGTTCAAGTAGACTGTTCTGGTTGCCAGTCAGTCAAGAAGTTAGTTTATTTGAGGACTTTGTCAGTCACTTGTTTAAGTCTAGTCGAGTCGTGAGACATAGCAAACTACTTAGAGCACTTACACACATACATACACACTTGTACATATTTGTAATATCTTATTAAATGTTAATGTACCAGACGGTGCTTAAGAATTATAAATGAGATATGTGCTTTCAGCACAATAATATTGAACTCAAGAGAAGTGATATTATTTTGATTACTGTGATTAATTTAATTTAATTTAATTTGATAATATACCTCTAGACTTAATAAATTTATTAAATTTTAATTTCTCTAGTTAGTAGCCTACCAGTTGTAATCCTGAAGCACTATTGAATCATACTGAATTCTAATGGATAATTGGACAAGGATGCTGACTACTTGTTACGAAAACCCAGTAACAGGCTGGATGCTAAAAGGGCAGTCCTTTCTAGTATTCACTGGAGATTTCTAAGCTTTTAGAATCGCGTTTTTTGTAACACAAATGCTCTGTTCCCTAGTCTGCTCAAGATTGATTTTTGCCAGTTCAAGTGCCAACGCCGCTGATTCACCTTGAGACAACTCTGCTGCACTAGACTAACGATTTTGCTCCGTTGATATATCATCTTCCTACTGCGAGAACATAGGAGTTTTTTCCCTAGCTCCCGTAAAGGGAGGTGTCTGATGCGCCATCTCTTTTTCTCGAAGTTTGTCAGTGATCAGTGAACGCAGTTGCGCAGCTGTGAGTGCATTCGTAATCTATGCCAATGGAACGAGCAATTTGCCAACAACGCTGTTGGGACAATTTAGGTAGGTTAAACAAAGTATATGCCGACACCAGACGTCTGACTCGTCTAGGTGGCATACCCCAATGCATAAGTTATTCGCTATACGATTGCAGAAAACCCTAACGTAACACGTTATTTGCAGAACACGCTTAGCTATACACAGTACGATTGCAGAATACGCATACAAGGTGGATACGCAATAGCAAAGCTGACTGCAAAATCTTCACACCGAACAGGCTAGTAGCGAGCTGTTGAACGATCACACAATAGCAAGGCTGACCATAGCAAAACAACTGACACGCAAAGTTTGTAAAGCGTTGGCAAAGCTAATGCAATGCCAGACAGCAAGCTACACAATGTTCCTGCTTCCAACTTCTCTCTAGGCTCAACCCTTTCTCTAAGTCCAGCTCCAGCTCTCGGACAGGCTACCCATTGCAACCCAGGAGTCCAAATGGCCTGTTATCCTGGGTGTAAAGGAAGCAAAATAAACACAGCAGAAAACTTTTAACTTATGTTATCCTTCACCAATTTAGAACAGAAGTATGTACACTACATACACTATGTACAGTGATAGGTATTAGTGCACTCCACGGTAAGCAAGGCAGAACAGAAGCCACTAGAGAGCAGACCGTGCTTCAACCAGCTCTAGAATGGGAATGACAAGGGCAGACAGGAGAGTGGTACCCACATAACCTCTGCGATTGCCAAAACCATCTTCTCATTGGCTGGAACCTGGGTACTGGTTGAACGACGGGGCCCCATCGTCAACCCTCAGTCACCTGGTTCGCTGGTGTGTACATGCGCTGAATAAAGGTTACGTACTCTTTGCATGCCACAGTGGTGATGGTGGGTGGTGATGGTGGTGTTGGGTAGTGATTGTGGCGACGAATGGTGATGATGGGTGGTGGTGGTGGTGGGTGGTGATACCATAAGGAGGGGATGGTAGAGGTGGGAGGTGGTGGCAGTGGGTGGTGGCGGTGGTGGGTGGTTGTGGCGGTGGGGGGTGATGGTAGATGGTGATTGTGGCGGTGGATGGTGATGGTGGTGATGTGGCATTGGGTAGTGAGGGTGGTAGTGGGTGGCGATGGTGGGCGGTAATGGTGGCAGTAGGTTATGACGGTGGGTGATGATCGTGGGTGGTGATGATAGTGAAGTGGTAGTGGGTAGTGAGGGTGGTCGTGGGTGGCGATGGTGGGTGGTGATGGTGGGAGTGGGTGGTGCTGGTGGGTGGGGATGGTGGTGGTGGGTGATGATGGTGGGAGGTGATGGTGGAGGTGGGTTATGAGCATGGAAGGTGGTGGTTGCAGTGGGTGGTGATGGTGGGTGGGGATGGTGGCAGTGGGTGATGATGGTGGGAGGTGATAGTAGAGGTGGGTTATGAGCGTGGAAGGTGGTGGTGGTAGTGAGTGATGATGGCGGTGGTGATGTTGAGTGGTGATGGTGGGTAATGATGGTATCGGTGGGTGATGATGGTGGGTGGTGATGATGCCAGCGGGTTGTGATGGTGCGTGGTGATGTCTGGCTGTGGAAGATGATGGTGGATGGTGATGGTGGCAGTGGGTGGTGATGGTGGGTGGTGGTGGTGGCAGAGGGTCATGATGGTGGGAGGTGATGGTGGTGGCGGGTTGTGATGGTGCATGTTGATGTCTGGCGGTGGATGATGATGGCAGATGGTGATCGGGTTGTGATGGTGCATAGTGATGTGGTGGATGATGATGGTGGATGGGTGGTGATGGTGGGTGGTGATGGTGGCGGTGGGTGGTGGTGGTGGCGGTGGGTGATGATGGTGGGTGGTGATGGTGGCAGTGGGTGAAAATGGTGAGTGGTGATGGTGGCGGTAGGTGGTGCTGGTGGATGGTGATGGTGGCAGTGAGTGATGGGTGATGTGTGTTGATGGTGGCGGTGGGTTTTGATGGTGGGTGGTGATGGTGGCAGTGGGTTGTGAGCGTGGAGGTGGGTGGTGATGGCGGCGGTGGGTGTTGATGATAGCGGTGGGCGGTGATGGTGGCGATGGGTGATGATGGTGGGTGGTGTTGGTGGTGGTGGGTGGTGATGGTGGAGGGTGAAGGTGGAAGTAGGTGGTGAGGGTAGCTGGTGATGGTGCCGGTGGCTGGTGATGGTGTGTGGTGATGGTGGCAGTGGGTTGTCATGGTGTGTGGTGATGTCGGCAGTCGGTGATGATGGTGGGTGGTGATGGTGGCGGTGAAGATGATGAAGGGTAGTGATAGTGGAGATGCGTGGTGATGGTGGGTGGTGATGGTTGCAGTGGGTGGTGAGAGTGGTGGTGCGTGGCGGTGGGTGATAATGGTGAATGGGTGGTGATGGTTGGTGGTGATGGTGGCAGTGTGTGGTGATTGTGGGTGGTGATGGTGATGATGGTAAATGGTGCTGGTGGCGGTAGGTGGTGATGGTGATGATGGTAGGTGGTGATTGTGGGGGTAGCTGGTGAGGGTGGTGGTGGGTGGCGATGGTGGCGGTCGGTGGCGGTGGGTGGTGATGGAGAGTAAGTGGTGATGGTTAGTGGTGATGGTGGCAGTGTGTAGTGATTGTGGGTGGTGATAGTGGCATTGGGTGGTGATGGTGGCAGTGGGTGGTGATGGTGGCAGAGGGTGGTGATGGTATGTGGTGATGGTGGCAGTGGGTGGTGATGGTGATGATGGTAGGTGGTTATAGTGGCGGTGGGTGGTGATGATGGTAGGTTGTGATTGTGGCGGTGGCTGGTGAGGGTGGTGGTGGGTGGCGATGGTGGCGGTCGGTAGCGGTGGGTGCAGATCGTGGGTGGTGATGGTAGCGGTAGGTGGTGATGGTGGCAGTGGATGGTGATGGGAGGTGGTGATGGTGGCGGTAGGTGGTGATGGTGAGTGGGTGGTGATTGTTACTGGTGATGGTGGCAGTGGGTGGTGATTGTGGGTGGTGATGTTGGCAGTGGGTGGTAATGGTGGCAGTGGATGGTGATGATATGTGATGATGGTGGCAGTGGGTAGTGATGGTGACGATGGTACGTGGTTGTAGTGGCGTTGGGTGGTGATGGTGATGATGGTAGGGGTGATTGTGGCGGTGAATGGCAAGAGTTCCGTATAATAAACACAGCAGGTAAGGCCAAAATTTTCAAAAGAGTTTTGGTCGTGCTCGAACCGGATAAAGACCACACTGTGGTCCAAATATGTTGTACTACAGTGTACAAATAACCTATGAGCCAAGGTCCTTCGAAAAAAGCTGTAAAACTAGTGTTTTACAATATAAATCAGTATAAATGAGTCCCTCCAGACTCAATTACAGAGAATGGGCAGCCAAAAGAAAACGGGCGCTCACCCAGCGTTCACCCAACGAAAACGGGAGCTGGGTGACTCACCCAACAAGAAGACGGGGAATGGTATCCTGCACCCTCCATCAACTGCTCCAATCTCGAGAAATCGCTGATTAAGACAACACCAAGTGATGTTGTTTGTCTGAGTGTATATATATACACAGTGTTCATAATGTTTATAGACAGAAATTAAGAGACAAGATTGTGTTAAAGTTTGTTTCTTATAGATCTACCTGTTATATTAAAGGAACTTATATAAAGTGTAAGCTTTCAAATATATATTAACAGTGAAATTTATATATGTGTAAGTAATATTCACGTGTGATTACAGTTATACAGTAACATTTATAGTGTATAGTGAATGAAGTGTATAACATCGTTATTTACGATTAATTATCCTGGCAGGCTGACACAGCAAAACTCTAAGCCATAAACACCAGACACATGTACCCTGTACCCTTCATGGTCATTGACCCTGAGGTTAAGCTTAGTGGGTCAGTAGTGTCTGACTCGATTATTGCTGACTTAAGCATAACAAAAACTCAGCTGTCTATAGCAGTACAGTGTTTTATAAACACTCTAAGTGTGGTGCTAGAATTTTCAGTATACCATTAAAATGGCTTGTTTGAAAACTCAGTTTCAGTCTTTACAGACTAAGATTACACAATTAGAAAATCTAATTTCAGTCTGTCTAGGATTAACTCAAGATACAAACATAGATTTTGATGATCTTGAGGTCAAGTTTGAATTATTTACACAACGTCTGGAAATAATTAATTCAGACTATACACATTATGAAAATAAATTTCTTGAATCAGATCCATCTGAGGATGAAATTAAAAATGTTTTGGATACTTTTAGTGATCAACAATTAAGGTGGACAGGAGTACAGGCTATCTGCCGTAAAACTCTGTCACAGAGACCTACTATAACTAGTGGGCAACCACCTGTTACACCTGTAACAACAACAAGTGTCCCATTACCAAGCTTACCTACATTGTCATTACCTATTTTCCAAGGTCATAATTATGAAGAATTCATTAGTGGTTTTCAATCCATAGTAAATTCACGAACTGACATAGATGAGATTGCTAAGTTCAATTATCTTAAATGTCTTGTGAAGGGAGAACCCTATGAACTGATTAAGTCATTTCCGGTGGTCAAAGGCAATTATCAAATAGCCTTACGTGTCTTAGCAGACAATTACTTTGATGCTGACAAGGCTAGAGTTAGACATGCAGTCTTAATATCAAGCTTGAAGCCACCCAAACATTGTTATTCAGACTTACAGGCATTTAGAATCACATTAGACAATAGTCTCAGATCTCTAGATGCTAAATATGACCTAAGGCAATGTGATTGGTTTATCAGTGGTATTGTACAAGATAAGTTGTCACCACAAACTATTGAACGATTAAATATTATGTTCAATAAACGCTATTTCACTTGTGAGGAAATTAGCAATGGTTTACAAACAATAGTTTCATGCATGCAAGCAACGAGACAAGATGAAAAACCCACAAATCCAGTGGATAATAAACCTTCAACTCAGTATAAAATGAGTATACCTACTCCCACTAAACCACATAATGGGAAATCCCATATAGGCATTTATCAAGCTGTGAATACAATAGACAGTAAACAGACTGTCATACATAAACGTACTCCAAAATGTGTACTTTGTGATGGAACACATTGGGCACAGTATTGTATTCAATACACATCAATGGAGGCACGTAAACAACGTGTTCATCAGCTGAAAAGATGCATCAAGTGTTTAGGTGAACACAAGGGAGGAAAATGCTCACTGAAGAAGTGTTTTAAATGCAAGGGTATGCATCATACAGCATTATGCCCAAATACTTTTGCTGAACAGCAGCAGACTTCCACAGAATCAGGAAGTCAACAAGCAACAGCATTAAATGTGAGAGATAAGTTTAAAGCAACTGCTCTCCCGATAGCTCGAGTTGAGTTATCTAATAAATTACACAAAACCAATGTGCTAACACTATTTGATCATGGCTCACAAAGGTCCTTCATAAGAAGATCAGTGTTGCAGAAACTGAATAAACAACCCTATGCCAAAATACAGTTAGATATAGCTGGGTTTTTCCACAATTCTGGTAAACAGACATATGACCTAGCCAAAATCACTGTTGGTCTAGGAAACAGGAAAAAGACAGTAGAAGCTGTGGTAGTAGATGATTTGCCTAAGTCTGTGCAGATCCAGGGATTAAAAGAAACAGTTGCAGCACTGAAAGCAGCTAAGGTCAAGTTAGCCTGTCCTGACATACAGACGGACACAATTAGTTCAATTGATTTAATCATTGGAAGTGATTATTATCACTGTTTTGTGCAAAATATAGTAAGTAAACATGATGTTCACTTGCTGAAAACAGCAGGAGGCCACATGATATGTGGTCCCATTCCCTCTCAAAGTGGGAAAGAAGCTGATATTGATTCAGTGGAAAATGTACTAGTTACGAGAATAACCGCTGATCATGTACCACAGCAAAATTTATCATTACTGGAAGAAATGAATGAACCAGTTGATAAGTTGTGGGATTTAGATGCGATAGGTATTGATGTAAATAAACCAAGCCCACAAGAGTCTCAGACTTATAACCAATATTTGGACACTGTCAAATATAAAGATGGACAGTATTGGGTTAGGTTACCATGGAAATTAAATCCACAACATCTACCTAGCAATTATCGCATGGCTTTCGGACAGATGAAAGCACAAATACATGAGCTCAGGAAGAATCCAGAGCTACTGACTGTCTATGATAATATCATACAAGAACAGTTGGACAATAAATTCATTGAGGAAATAGTCGAAGATAAGTTGAAGACAAATGCTCATTATCTCCCGCACCATGGAGTCAGAAAAGATTCTGAAACCACTCCACTACGTGTTGTATATAATTGCAGCGCACGTGCAAATAAAGATGTAGCAAGTCTTAATGACTGTCTAATGACCGGACCCTCACTAACTGAGAAGCTTGGAGACGTGCTTATGAAATTTCGCACAAACCCATATGCCTACACGGCTGATATTTCCAAGGCTTTCTTAAGAGTAGGACTACAAGAAATAGATAGAGATTATACTCGATTCTTGTGGCCTGAAAATCCACATGATCCTCAAAGTCCTGTGAAAACTTATCGTTTCAAATCAGTATTATTTGGTGCAACATCCTCTCCATTCTTACTAGAAGCTACTCTAAATACACATTTGAAGAAATCTGAAAGTCCCTTCAAAGAAGTCTTAAAGAAAAGTTTCTATGTGGACAATCTTCAAGGTACTGTGAATAAAGAGGAGGATTTGAAATCCTTATACAGAGAAGCTAACAAGGAGATGAAAGAAGCAAACATGCCTCTAAGGATGTGGAATACAAATTCAAAGCAATTAAGGGAACTTATCAAAGAAGATTTCCCTGAAACTGAAATTCCTGATTGCAACAATATGCTGGGACTTAATTGGAACACACAGGAAGATACTCTGAGTCTCAAAAAGATAAATAATAAATCATGCAGTCCACTCACTAAACGTAGTTTACTGTCAGAGGTATCACAATGTTTTGATCCTCTAGGACTCGTCTCACCAATTACCATAAAGGGTAAAATGCTTATGCAAGATGCATGGAAACTCAAAATTGGATGGGATGAGAACTTGCCTCGAGAAATGAGTCAAGCATGGGATGAAATATCCAAGGAGTTTAAACAACTTCATCAAATTAAATTTCCCAGACAAATAGGTCAAGAGGGAAACAAGTACACATTACATGTGTTCTGTGATGCGTCAACCAGAGGTTATGGCGCTGTAGCTTACATGAGTAATGCTGAAGGAAGTACACTAATTACTTCAAAGGCCAGGGTAGCACCCTTGAAGGTCAGAACAGTACCACAATTGGAACTGACAGCACTCTATGTAGGTACAAAATTAGCTGTCTATCTCAACAAAGTACTTGATCATCTCACTATTGAGAAAACCGTGATCTGGAGTGATAATGAGGCAGTTTTCCAGTGGTTAAGAAATAATAAGAGTAAGTTGGTCTATGTACAGAACAGAGTAGCAGAAATAAAAGAAATGCAGAGAGATTATCTCTTTCTTCACGTCTCTACCCAAGAGAATCCAGCTGACATGTTGTCACGTGGTGTCCCACTCAAGAAATTTGTGGATAATAAATCATGGCTCCACGGACCGAACTGGCTCTCTAATGGAAATAACTGGCCTCAGCAAAAAGCTCACATTATGCCAGAAGAAACAGTCTGCTTGAACACAGCAGAAATAAGTTGTGTAAATACTGCAGACACAACAGAAATAGTCATTGATGGATCTAAATACTCATCTTTGGGTAAACTCTTAAGAGTTACAGCTCTTGTCTTTGAATTCATTAAAGGAATAAAACCTGATTATGAATGTCTTGAACCCATTAAATACTGGGTGAAACTAATACAGAAAGATGTTTTCTCGACAGAATATAAATTTCTAGAAACACAAGATAAATCCCCAAAGAAACCTGCCATGATTAATTCTTTAGGACTTTATCTCGACTCAGAAAAGATTATAAGATGCCGAGGAAGAATTCATAATTCTTCACTACCTAAAGAAGCCATACATCCAATATTGATCCCCAAGAATCATTGGCTAACAAAACTGATTGTGCAAAACGCCCACAGCAACGTGTTACATGGTGGGGTAGCTGACACACTTTGTCATATACGACAATCCTACTGGATACCTCAAGGTCGACAAAGTGTGAAAAAACAAATAAAGGACTGTATTACTTGTCGTCACTACGATATGCGAGTATGTCAGTATCCAGGTCCACCTCCATATCCCTCTGAAAGAGTTTGTCATATCACTCCATTTGAGGTGACAGGTGTAGATTACACTGGACCAATAATTTTAACCAAAACAGTTGACAAAGTTCCCATCAAGGTGTACATCTGTTTGTTCACTTGTGCTACAACTAGAGCAGAACATCTAGAAGTAGCCACTGACATGTCTGCTGAAACTTTTATCAAATTATTCAGAAGGTTTGCAGCCAGAAGGGGATGTCCCAGACTGATGATTTCAGATAATGCAACGAACTTTGTTGCTGGTGCTGCTTATATAAGCAAGATCTTTGATCAACCAGAAGTACAACAGATGCTGAATCAACGCAGATGTCGTTGGAGATACATTCCTCCTAAATCTCCATGGCACGGCGGATTTTATGAAAGAATGATCGGCATTGTAAAACGTTGTTTAAGGAAGACTCTTCATCGTCAGAGAATAGACTTAGAAGAATTCCGTACAGTTGTGACTGAAATAGAAAATAGAGTCAACAACAGACCTCTAACTTATGTTACCGATGATCTGGACAATTTAGAAGTGTTAAGTCCATCTCATTTACTCCATGGCAGAAGGCTCGAACCTGTTCCTCCCATGAATGATAAAGAAATCATAGAGGATCCTACTTATTTCGAACCTGAGCAACTCAGACGTAAATTCAAACACCTTAATAAAGTGATTGAATGTTGGGAGAAAATTTGGCGAGAAGACTATCTCACCTCATTGAGAGAACACTTCTATGGAGCTGGTGTTCCTGAAAATCATAAGTCCTTAAGACCTGGTGACATAGTGATTATCGACAATGATGGTCCGAGGTCCCAATGGCCACTTGGAAAAATTGTGACCATATATCCTGATGCAAATGGATTGATCATCAGGACAGTTGATGTTTTGAGCAAAGGTGTAGTGAATAAGCATACAATAAATAAACTAGTGCCGTTATAATTACACAGTGTTGAAAACAAAATTAGTGATTCTCCAGAAACCACACAGACTAAAGCTGTTCAGAAAAGACAAGCAGCAGTGGTGGCGAGTGAGAAAATAAAATTAATGTTAAGTGATGAATAGTTGACCTGCAGCGAACCTCCGCCGCCCCCCAGTGTGGAGAAATTTTCTCCAGGAGGGGGGTATCAGCCCCCTTCAGCCCTTTTCAGCCCCTTCAGCCCCTTTGAGCCCTGAGTGGCCAAGCCCTCAGAAGGGGCGAGCGTCTTGTTTACTGCTAGAGTGAGTAATTGATCACAGATGCTATGCCACGTAGTCAAGTGACCTCTGCTCCTTGCAGCGGTGTTGCAACGTGTATTTTTATAAGAGACAATACATTCTTACTTTAGCAGGACAATTAAGGAAAATCCTCCTCCCACTTTATTACCATGGTAAAGATAGTGTACATTGTTGTCTATGATTAAGACAGCAAGAAACAAACATTCTGCTTTGCTTCATCGAGGAGGTGACAAGGATGCAAGGTACTAGGTCAGCGTTTTTTTTTTGTGTATTAGGGCAGTGACGGCATGGAGCGCTGTGGCGTCTGGCAGACTATCTTTGACTCTATGGAGAGTGACACTGACGCCAGGATACTGCTTCTGTGCGTTAGTGTGAACAAAGTGTCTCTAACACAAACTTAAGAGAAGTGTGATCAGCTTCTCTTGTGATACATTGTGAACAATAAAGACAAATCTTGTGGAACATAGTGTACCAGTGTGCGTTTCCTAGACAATGGAAGACGTGGACATCCAAGGACACTTCAGCTTCTATCAAGTCACCGATACCTGTCGAAGGTGTTGAGAACACCATAGCTCACGTTACAAAGAGCAAGGTATGTTACGAATTTCTTGTAGATCGGGGGATTGCGCAATTCTTGAGTCACAAGGAGTTTGTAATCAACCTATAATCGGCAGTAAGGTGTGGACTTTTGAGTCAAAACAAGTAGGTATTTCATCAGCCATCATCAAATGAAATATGCTGACATAACACCCCCTAGGGGTAATTTATACTTACAAATTGTATCTCTTGACAGCCCACTGTTGTGATGGTTTCGACAGCATCTAGACCTCGTCTGCAGGGGCGGCTGTGTAGACGATTTGCTGTCATTTATCAGCTAAGTGTTCATTATATATAGTTATAATAAACACAGCAGGTAAGGCCAAAATTCTCAACATTCCGGTAGGTGGTGATGGTGGCGGTCGGTGGCGGTGGGTGCAGACCGTGGGTGGTGATGGTGGTGGTAGGTGGTGATGGTGGCGGTGGGAGGTGATGGTGTGTGGTGATGGTGGCGGTGAGTGGTGATGGTATGGGTGGGTGGTGATGGTAGGTGGTGATGATATCGGTGGATGGTGATGGTGATTTAGTGGTGATTGTTGGTGGTGATGGTTTCGGTGAGTGGCGATGGAGGGTGATGATGGTGGCGGTGGGTGGTGAAGGTGATGGTGGGTGGTGATGGTGGGTGGTGGTAGCGGTGGGTGGTGATAGCATTGGGTGGGAGTGTTAAAGGTTGGAGGTGGTGGCAGTGGGTGGTGATGGTGATGAAGGTAGTGGTAGAGGTTGGAGGTGGTGGCAGTGGGTGGTGATGGTGATGATGATAAGTGGTGACGGTGGCGGTGGGTGGTGAGGGTGGCGGTTGGTGGTGATGGAGGTGGTGGGTGTAGATGGTGGGTGGTGATGGTGGCTGTGGGTGGTGATGGTGGCGGTTGGTGGTGATGGTGGGTGGTGATGGAGGCAGAGGGAGATGATGTTGGGAGATGAGGGTGGGTGGTGATTGTGGGTTGTCATGGTTACGGTGGGTGATGATGGTGGGTGGTGATGGTAAGTGGTGATGGTGGTGGTGGGAGGTGATGGAGGATGGTGATGGTGGCAGTGAGTGATGGTTGGTGGGTGATGATGGTAGTGGTGAATTTTGATGCTTGCTGGTGATGGTGGCAGTAGGTGTTGAGCGTGGTGGTGGGGGGCGATGGTGGCGGTTAGTGGTAATGGAGGCGGTGGGTGATGGTGGCATTGGGTGATGAGTGTGTGTGGTAATGGTGCAATGGGTGGTGATGGTAGCTGGTAATGGTGGCGGTGGGTGATGATGGTGAGTGGTGATCACAGCTGTGGCTGGTGATGGTGCGTGGTGATGGTGGTGGTGAGTTGTGATTGTATATTGTGATGGCAGCAGTCGGTGATGATTATGGGTGGTGATGGCGGTGGGTGGTGAGGAAGGGTGTTGACAGTGGCAATGGGTGGTGATGGTGGGTGGTAATGGTGGAGGTGGGCGGTGATAGTGATGGTAGGTGGTGCTGGTCGATGGTGATGGTGACAGTGGGTGGTGAGAGTGATGGTGGGTGGCGGTGGGTGATGATGGTGAGTGGGTGGTGATGGTTAGTGGTGATGGTTGCAGTGGGTGGTGATTCTGGGTGGTGACAGTGGCAGTGAGTGGTGATGGTAGGTGGTGGCGGTGGGTGGTGATGGTGATGATGGTAGGTAGTGATGGTGGCGGTGGGTGGTGATGGTGAGTGGGTGGTGATGGTTGGTGGTGACGGTGGAAGTGGGTGGTGATGGTGGGTGTTGATGGCGGCAGTGGTTGGTGATGGTGGCAGTGCGTGGTGATGGTATGTGGTGTTGGTGGCAGTGGGTGGTGTTGGTGATGCTGGTAGGTGGTGATGGTGGCGGTGAGTGGTGATGGTGATGATAATAAGTGGTGACTGTGGCAGTGGCTGGTGAGAATGGTGGTGGGTGGCGATGGTAGCGGTAGGTGTCGGTGGGTGCAGATCGTTAGTGGTGATGGTGGCCGTGGGTGGTGATGGTGGCAGTGGGAGGTGATTGTGGGTGGTAATGGTGATTTGGTGGTGGTTGTTGGTGGTAATGGTTTCGGTGGGTTGCGATGGTGGGTGGTGATGGTGGCAGTGGGTGGTGGTGGTGAAGGTGGTGGTGGGTGGTGATGGTGGGTGGTGATGGTGGTGCTGGGTGATGATGATGGGTGGTGATCATGGCGGTGAGTGGTGATACTGGCGTTGGGTTCTGATGGTGCGTAGTGATGATGGCGACGAGTGGTGATGATTGGTGGTGGTGGTGGTGGTGGGTGGTGATGGTGGGTTGGGATGGTGGCGGTGGATGGTGATGGTGGTGATGCTGAATTGGATTGTGAGGGTGATAGTGGGTGGCGATGGTGGGTGGCGATGGTGGGTGGCGATGATGGGTGGTAATGGTGGCAGTGGGTGATGAAGGTGGGTGGTGAAGGTGGCAGTGGGTGATAAGGGTGGTTGGTGATTGTGGTTGTGGGTGGTTATGGTGGGAGGTGATGGATGGTGATGGTGGGTGGTGATGGTGGCAGAAGGTGGTGATGGTGGCTGGTGATATTAGCAGTGGGTTATGATGGTGGGTGGTGATGGTGGCTGTGGGTTTTGATGGTGGGAGGTGATGGTGGAGGTGGCTAATGAGTGTGGAAGGTGGTGGTGGCAGTGGGTGATGATGGCGGTGGTGATGGGTGGTGATGGTGGGTGGTGATGGTGGGTGGTGATGGTGGTGTTGGGTGGTGATGGTGGTTGGTGATGGTGGCAGTGGGTGATGATGGTGGTTGGTGATGGTGGCGGCGGGTTATGATGGTTGGTGGTGATGGTGGCAGTGGGTGGTGAGCGTGGTGGTACATGGCGATGGTGGCGGTGGGTGGTGATAGTGGCGGTGGGTGGTGATGGTGGCGGTGGGTGATGATGGTGGGTGGTGATGGTGGTGGTGGGTGGTACTGATGGTGGGTGATAGTGGCAGTAGGTGGTGATGGTGTGTTGTGATGGTGGCGGTGGGTTGTCATGGTGTGTGGTGATGGCGGCAGTCGGTGATGATGGTGGGTGGTGAAGGTCTCAGTGGGTGATGATTGGTGGTGTTAGATGCGATGGGTGGTGATGATGGCGGTGAAGGTGATGAAGGGTGGTCATAGTGGCGATTAGTGGTGAAGGTGGGTGGTGATGGTGGGTGGTGATTGTAGTGGTGGGTGGTGATTGTGGTGGTGGGTGGTTATGGTGGGTGGTGATGGGTGATGATGGTGGGTGGTGATATTGGCGGTGGGTTATAATGGTGGGTGGTTATGGTGGCAATGGGTGATGATGGTGGGTGGTGATGGTGGGTGGTGATGGTTGCGGTGTGTGATGATGGTGGCGGTGGGTGGTGATTGTGGCAGTGGGTGGTGGTGGTGGCAGTGAGTGATGATAGTGGGTGGTGATGGTGGCAGTGTGTGATGTTGGTGAGTGGTGATGGTGGCAGTGAGTAGTGCTAGTGGATGGTGATGGTAACAATGAGTGATTGTTGGTGGGTGTTGACGGTGCCGGTGGATTTTGATGGTGGGTGGCGATGATGGCAGTGGGATGTGAACGTGGTGGTGGATGGCGATGGTGGTGGTGGGTGGTGATGGTGGCGGTGAGTGGTGCTAGTGGATGGTGATGGTAGCAATGAGTGATTGTTGGTGGGTGTTGACGGTGCCGGTGGATTTTGATGGTGGGTGGTGATGATGGCAGTGGGATGTTGTTACAAAAAAAGCAATTCTAAAAGCTTAGAGATCTCCAGTGAATACTAGAAAGGACTGCCCTTCTAGCATCCAGCCTGTTACTGGGTTTTCGTAACAAGTAGTCAGTATCCTTGTCCAATTATCCATTAAAATTCAGTATTATTCAATAGTGCTTCAGGATTACAACTGGTAGGCTACTAACTAGAGAAATCAAAATTTAATAAATTTATTAAGTCTAGAGGTATATTATAAAATTAAATTAATCACAGCAATCAAAATAAAATCAATCTCTCGAGTTCAATATTATTGTGCTGAAAGCACATATCACATTCATAATTCTTAAGTACTTAAGTACTGGCAACCAGAACAGTCTGCTTGAACAATGAAAAGAATGCTAAGCCCAATAGCAATATAACAAGCGACTGCAACACAATCAGGATTAAGGAGATAATATAACGACACTAAGTAGGGACCATCAGCAGATCCTCCACAAAAGTTACAAAACTCCCATACTACTGAATCTAAGTTCAGCATAGGAAAAACCCTGACTGTGACAATACACAGAAACCAGTACAAAATTAGGTCAGAAGCTATAGCTAAGGGCCTGAGATGCTCAGAGTGTCTATGTGACACACAACCTCAGTACAACGTCGAAAATCACGAAGTCTATACAATGTTCTGTGAACAGAGTTCTACAGAACTAACAAGAATAATGAGACAGGCAATCTGTCCAACCACCAAGTGAGTCTACAGCAGACTGAATACTTCACGAGAGGTGAGGACACCCCAACCTCTCGATCACGTGATAGCCCCGTGGACAGCACAGCTCAGAAGCCGGCAGTATAACGAGCGACAAGCGATAATTACAGTAGTTTGACAATCAAGACTTGAATTGAGCACATATTATGTACATCCTAACAACATAAGTCAAATAAGAATATAAAGCAATATATTTACGATTTAGCTATTATCGCAAATATAAGCAATATAAAATTATATGAAAAGATAATATACATTATATATACATAATAATCATTGAAACCCATTCAGGGGTTGCAACACCCCCCCGAACACGACAGAGGGTCGCACTAGGAGTTGCATTAATGTCTTTCACATTATTACTGATTACTCATATCAATACAATTTAATATAAATATTAATCAAAGTCTCTCTTGTGCCAAGCACCTCTACAATTTCACAGCGTCCGTCACTAGGATATGCCCTTAGTACTAGGGCAGTACACCGTATCTCTGCATACTCGTGGTTATGTACATCAGTGTAGAGACAGGATAGCGCTGACAAGGAGGGCACGTTGAGGCTCGATCATAGTAGAGGAGACTGTATTCCACTCTTAAGTAGTGGTTGTGGAATGCGAGGCAGTATGAACATCTGAGTATGAAACAGCTTAAGGTGTGTAGTGAGGGGGGGGTCTGCGGCAGGACAGTGTTGCGTCATGCAGTACATCACCCTCACCACACTACCCACTCAACACTCAGCTTGTCTCCTCCTCACACAACAATACTGTGAATACATAAATATAATAATTAGACATGACATGAGTATATATAGTTAATATGGGCTAGAGGGATTAAGTTACTTTACTGAATTTGACATAGCAAGTAACAAAAGGTATTTGGGCATAAAATTACGTAAATTTTAAATGTGGAAGTGCCCAAATACTTGTCAAAATGTTCAAAGGACACCACAAGAGCTAGAGCATAATTTTTCTGGTGTCGTTTGAGCTTAGATGAAGAGTAACATATAGGATGGAGAATATCAGTGGATGTTGACTGTTGGAGCAGCACAGCACCCACTGCATAACAACTTGCATCTATATGTAAAAAGATGGGAAAATTGAAATTAGGACTCTTCAACACAGGAGCAGAGGATAGCAAGCGCTTCAACCTTTTGAACGAGTCTGAACAATCACTAGTCCAGATGAACTGAACTTTGCTACTAATGAACACAGTGAGAGGTGTAGGTGAAGATGTGTGTGCTGCTGGCTTGCCTGTCACTTGACACACGTGGCAACGTCGCACATGATCAGCTACTGTTTCCTTCATCTTTGGCCAAGTAAAATGTTTTGCCAGTTTACCGAGTGTCTTCTTGACACCCAAATGTCCTCCTATGGGACTATTGTGAGCAAAATCAATGGCTTGTTCACGAAATGTAACTGGTAACACTACGAAATGCTTGACTGTGGTGGAAACACTATCAGCTGACAACTTACATGTATTTTTCTCAATCAGTACACCATTACTATAATAGTAACAATTATCGAGATCCTTTGCTTCACTCTCAGTAACTGCTATATCTCTCAGTCTTTCCAGTGACTGATCAACAAACTGATCCTTGATTAAATCATCATGAGTAAGAAATTTAACGTCAGTTGTGTCTTGACTAGGTTGATGACCGGCGGGGAGTCAGTGTTAATGACCCTGGGCGCAGAGCGTCACTAAACAACATATTCAAGCCCAAATCATTGTCATCCACTAACTCAACAGGAGACAAGGATGGTTGTTGAATCTTTGACATAGCTCTAGTAATTGCGCTGAGAGGAAATAAAATAGGTTTCTCTTTACAAGCTTCAATGGCATAATTATCATCAGTGTTGTTATCAATCACAAGTGGTTCTTTACATATACCAGCATGAAGGATATCGTTCCCTATCAACAAGTCCACTGACCTGATGGGAAATACACCACTGGATATACCCACTGAAATATAACCAGTATAATAGCTTGTTTCAATATAAACTTTGTGCAGTGGTACTTTTATAACAGCCCCTCCATAGGCTTCTAACAATACATCTATCTTGCAATAGGTATCATCAGTTTTGGGCAGTACATCGTCTCTTAATAACGTGAGATAACTGCCAGTGTCTCTGAAAGTAATTATCTAAGTTAGATGTGATTCGTCAAATCCTATTCTACCTCTTGAAAAGTAAGGACTCATCGCTGAACGAATCTTTTCGTCAGATACACTTTCTGATGCTAGTCATCTATCCTGAGTAACATTATCTAAAACAGTAGGATCAGAGGAATTGCTAGGATTTTGGTGCTCGGAAGAGGATACGACTTGAGTGGGGGCGCCAGCCGCACGACTGTATCTCGTATCTCTTTCTAACTTATAGCAATACTCTCTAGCATGTCCTTTTCTGTTACAATAGGTACATTTAACTTTCTTCTTCTCGATATCAGATTTCTGTCTAGCCACAGAGACAGATTCAGGATTGTGAGTTTTCCTGGTAAAGGTACGAGAAGTTACAGTAGCAGGTACATCAGGCCGTCAATGAGCAGCTGATTTAGGTTGCCAACTTCTAGGACAATTTTTAGTTACCTTGTTTCTTTGTGTTTTAGTATGTACAAGTTTGTGAGAAATCTCGTAATTGTCTGCTAATGCTGCAGTTTCCAGAATATCTGAGGTAGTATGATCGATCAGATATTCTTGTATGTCAGCAGACATACAGTTGTTAAACTCTTCATGTAGTAACAACTGAACAAGACTGTCATAGTTGTTACACTTGGCAGACCTACACCACCTCTGAAATGCAACTTTTTTCTCACGAGCAAACTCTACACAAGTTTGATCTTGTCGTCGTTGTAACGTACGAAATGCTCTTTGATAACTTACAGGTAACAAGTTATACATCTCTAGAATTGTTTGTTTGACAGCGTCATAACTAATGTACTTGGTAAATGGCAAAGCTGCAGTACAGGTTTGAGCTCTTCCCGTCAAAGCAGTATGCAACAATGTTGCTCAGTGCTTACGTGGCCAATTCATAGCACGTGCCTGGTTCTCAAACACATCAAAATATGTGTCTAAGTCACTTTCAAAAAACTTAGGAACCATGGATGCAGCTTTCTGCACATTAAATGTGTCCTGTGATCTATCAGTCTGTTGTCTTAAAAGACGAACATTTTCTCTTTGGAAATCTTCTTCGTTCAATTTCCTCTGTACCTCTATTTGAGCAGTCTGCAACATAAGGAGGCGTTCAAACCTCTCAAACTGTTCCTGAGAGATAGGACCAGTGGGTAATGGAGGAGTAGGGAAATTAACATGGCTTTCTGGACTGTCCTTAGGTCGGACACTTCGTCCAGCCGTCTCTAGAGTGTCTAGATCTGGTCTTGGATAAGTAAATACAGGTGTAGTATACACAGTACTAGCGTGAGGCTTAGTCATACCAGCTATACTCTGTACTAATGTGTCAGTGAGGGAAGGCGTGAGCGAGAACTGAGCTACACTAGGCTCGGACACTAGGCTCACTTCTGCCTTAGTTGCTCTTTCTTCAACTTCAAATAGAGCCATACTTCCTAATTGTGACACTAGGCTTTCTGAATCTGAATCATAATCAGACATCTCTGTATGAGCAGGAAACAATACATCTTTAATTAACGCTCTGACAGTTTCTGCGGTGTAATTCCTGTTATACGTCACACCGAGATATTTGGCTACTCGCCAACACGTCTGAAGTTTTAATGTACTTAACTCAGACAAAGTCAGAGTATCAATTAACTGTTTCACTTTGGCATACATCACAAAAATAATTGTACTACGAGAGAGTGATTATGGGAAACTATAATCCTGATAGGAATTTTAGTGTTGGTTGTCTTAGAGCTAGAGCTCATAAGCAGTATTTCCATCTCCTTGGATCAAGAGACTCAGTCAAGTACATACATCCACCTGGTATGTTGTACAAGACTAAACTCAAATTCTTCAGATTAGGAAAGTACTCAAAGTGTTTGATCATAGAAGTACTAGCATGTCAAACTGGACAATTTCTCCAACACCTTGGATCAAGAGCCTCCCGGACAGGCCCTCATATGTTACAAAAAACGCGATTCTAAAAGCTTAGAGATCTCCAGTGAATACTAGAAAGGACTGCCCTTCTAGCATCCAGCCTGTTACTGGGTTTTCGTAACAAGTAGTCAGTATCCTTGTCCAATTATCCATTAGAAATCTGTATGATTCAATATTGCTTCAGGATTACAACTGGTAGGCTACTAACTAGAGAAATCAAAATTTAATAAATTTATTAAGTCTAGAGGTATATTATAAAATTAAATTAATCACAGCAATCAAAATAAAATCAATCTCTCGAGTTCAATATTATTGTGCTGAAAGCACATATCACATTCATAATTCTTAAGTACTGTCTGGTACATTAACATTTAATAAGATATTACAAATATGTACAAGTGTGTATGTGTGTAAGTGCTCTAAGTAGTTCGCTATGTCTCACGACTCGACTAGACATAAACAAGTGACTGACAAAGTCCTCAAATAAACTAACTTCTTGACCGACTGGCAACCAGAACAGTCTGCTTGAACAATGAAAAGAATGCTAAGCCCAATAGCAATATAACAAGCGACTGCGACACAATCAGGATTAAGGAGATAATATAACAACACTAGGTAGGGACCATCAGCAGATCCTCCACAAAAGTTACAAAACTCCCATACTACTGAATCTAAGTTCAGCATAGGAAAAACCCTGACTGTGACAATACACAGAAACCAGTACAAAATTAGGTCAGAAGCTATAGCTAAGGACCTGTGATGCTCAGAGTGTCTATGTGACACACAACCTCAGTACAACGTCGAAAATCATGAAGTCTATACAATGTTCTGTGAACAGAGTTCTACAGAACTAACAAGAATGATGAGACAGGCAATCTGTCCAACCACCAAGCGAGTCTACAGCAGACTGAATACTTCATGAGAGGTGAGGACGCCCTCCCCTCGATCACGTGATAGCCCCGTGGACAGCACAGCTCAGAAGCCGGCAGTATAACGAGCGACAAGCGATAATTACAGTAGTTTGACAATCAAGACTTGAACTGAGCACATATTATGTACATCCTAACAACATAAGTCAAATAAGAATATAAAGCAATATATTTACGATTTAGCTATTATCGCAAATATAAGCAATATAAAATTATATGAAAAGATAATATACATTATATATACATAATAATCACTGAAACCCATTCAGGGGTTGCAACAGATGTGAACATGGTGGTGGATGGCGATGGTGGTGGTGGGTGGTGATGGTGGCGGTGGGTGGTGATGGTGGCGGTGGGTGGTGATGATGGTGGGTGAAGGTGGCAGTAGGTGGTGATGGTGGCGGTGGCTGGTGATGGTGTGTGGTGATGGTGGCGGTGGGTTGTCATGGTATGTGGTGATGACGGCAGTCGGTGATTACTGCGACCCCTGGATGGCTTACAATATATATAATGTATATGACCTGTTCATATAATTTTATATTGCTGATATTTGCGATATTAGCTAAATCGTAAATATATTGCTTTATATTATTATTTGACTTAGTTATATTAATTTTTTTTAATATATATATTTTTATAGCAATGCGATACAAAGTGAAAGAAATAATTAAAAAGATACATGATAAATTAATTAATGCACAAGAATCCCAATAACCCGAACACATAATAACAACACACTGTATATTACAGTGGTATTACACCCTCACACACAACACACCGTATATTACAGTGGTATTACACCCTCACACACAACACACCGTATATTACAGTGGTATTACACCCTCACACACAACACACCGTATATTACAGTGGTATTACACTCTCACACACAACACACCGTATATTACAGTGGTAATACACTCTCACACACAACACACCGTATATTACAGTGGTATTACACTCTCACACACAACACACCGTATATTACAGTGGTATTACACTCTCACACACAACACACCGTATATTACAGTGGTATTACACTCTCACACACAACACACTGTATATTACAGTGGTATTACACTCTCACACACAACACACCGTATATTACAGTGGTAATACACTCTCACACACAACACACCGTATATTACAGTGGTATTACACTCTCACACACAACACACCGTATATTACAGTGGTATTACACTCTCACACACAACAGACCGTATATTACAGTGGTATTACACTCTCACACACAACATACCGTATATTACAGTGGTATTACACTCTCACACACAACACACTGTATATTACAGTGGTATTACACTCTCACACACAACACACTGTATATTACAGTGGTATTACACTCTCACACACAACACACCGTATATTACAGTGGTATTACACTCTCACACACAACACACCGTATATTACAGTGGTATTACACTCTCACACACAACACACCGTATATTACAGTGGTATTACACTCTCACACACAACACACTGTATATTACAGTGGTATTACACTCTCACACACAACACACTGTATATTACAGTGGTATTACACTCTCACAAACAACACACCGTATATTACAGTGGTATTACACTCTCACAAACAACACACTGTATATTACAGTGGTATTACGCTCTCACACACAACACACTGTATATTACAGTGGTATTACACTCTCACACACAGCACACTGTATTACAGTGGTATTACACTCTCACAAACAACACACCGTATATTACAGTGGTATTACACTCTCACAAACAACACACTGTATATTACAGTGGTATTACACTCTCACACACAACACACTGTATATTACAGTGGTATTACACTCTCACACACAACACACTGTATATTACAGTGGTATTACACTCTCACAAACAACACACCGTATATTACAGTGGTATTACACTCTCACAAACAACACACTGTATATTACAGTGGTATTACACTCTCACACACAACACACTGTATATTACAGTGGTATTACACTCTCACGAACAACACACCGTATATTACAGTGGTATTACACTCTCACACACAACACACTGTATATTACAGTGGTATTACACTCTCACAAACAACACACTGTATATTACAGTGGTATTACACTCTCACACACAACACACTGTATATTACAGTGGTATTACACTCTCATGCATAACACACTGTATATTACAGTGGTATTACACTCACACAAAACACACCATATATGACAGTGGTATTACACTCTCACACACAACACACTGTATATTACAGTGTTATTACACTCTCATGCATAACACACTGTATATTACAGTGGTATTACACTCTCACACAAAACACACCATATATGACAGTGGTATTACACTCTCACACACAACACACTGTATATTACAGTGGTATTACACTCTCACACAAAACACACCATATATGACAGTGGTATTACACTCTCACACACAACACACTGTATGTTACAGTTGTATTACACTCTCATGCATAACACACTGTATATTACAGTGGTATTACACTCTCATACATAACACACTGTATATTACAGTGGTATTACACTCTCATACACAACACACTGTATATTACAGTGGTATTACACTTTCAAACACGACACACTGTATAGTACAGTGGTATTAAACACTCACACACAACACACCGTATATTTAGAGTGGTATCACACTCTCACACACAATACACCGTATATTACAGTGGTATTACACTCTCACACATATCACACGGTATATTACAGCGGTATTACGCACTTACACACAACCCACCGTATATTACTGTCGTATTACACTCTCTATTACAACCCAGGATTCCAAATGACCTGTTACCCCGGGTGTAATAGGAGCAAATAAACACAGTAGAAAAAGTTTGGACTTATATTATCCTTCACCATTTTAGAACAGCAATATGTACACTATGTACAGTGATAAGTATAGTGCACTCCACGGTAAGCAAGGCAGAAACTGAAGCCACAAGATAGCAGACCGTGCTTCAACCAGCTCTAGAATGGGAATGACAAGGGTAGACAGGAGAGCGGTACCCACATAACCTCTGCGATTGCCAAAACCAACTTCTTATTGGCTAGAACCTGGTCACTAGTTGAACGACGGGGCCCCATCATCAACTCTTAGCAACCTGGTTCGCTGGTTGGGGGAGATAGCCTGTAAATGAGGGTGTGTACATGCGCCGAATAAAGGTTACGTACTCTTTGCATGCCACACCCCCACCCCGAGAAGGCTCAGGATTAGGCTGCCACCTCCCAGTGGTAACCGTGCCGCCATGGCACAAAATAATGGGACCGCCTTTCCTCCCCACCATCCAACTCTTAGATAGAGCTCAGCTTTTCTCGTGACCAAAAGCCAAACCCTAAACTTAGAGTGAGACAGCAGTCAGACACGCTTGCATATGTCCAAGATACAGGTGGACGGTAGCCCGCATCCCGTCACTAAAAAAAAAAAACCCACACCAGGGGATAAAAAAAAAAAGCGTGAAAAGGGGTTACCACAAATAACATCCTAACCTAAATAAAATATTATACTCGAGATAAAGAGTCTGCCAACATATTTTCTTTGCCGGCAATATATTTAATGGAAATATTATATGGTTGCAGCCTTAGCGTCCAGCGCATAAGCCTTGTGTTGTTGTTCTTCATGGCTTGGAGATATACTAGAGGATTGTGATCACTGTAGACTGTGACCACCTGCGATGTCTGGCCCACATAAACATCGAAATGCTCCAAAGCCAGTATCAGCGCGAGGGCTTCTTTTTCAATGGTAGAGTAAGCCCTCTGATGTGGCTGGAACTTGGCTGAAAAGTATGCTACAGGCTGCAACTCCTTGTTCCCGATTTGTAATAGTACTGCCCCAACCCCAGACTCGCAAGCATCAACCTGTAATGAAAAAGGTTTGGAGAAGTCTGGAGACAAGAGAATGGGTGCAGTACACAATAATCTTTTTGCTTTATTAAAAGCAGTGTTACAGTCTGAGGTCCAATTAAAGGGAACTTTGTAACTGTTGTTAAACCTCTCCACTAAGTGGCACCAGTCACTGGATGAATACAAAGTCAGCTGTGTGGTAGCACTGGACATTGCTGGCGCTTTCGACCGGGTGTGGCACCAGGGCCTCTTAGCAAAACTTCAAGCACTGGGAATTGCAGGCTCTATGCTATGTCTCCTCAGTGATTACCTTCATGGTAGATCTCTAAGTGTAGTCCTCAATGGAACGGAATCAGCAAGGCGTCCTATTGGGGCAAGCGTTCCACAAGGAAGCGTGCTGGGTCCACTGTTATGGAATGTCTACTTCAACGACCTTCTTCATCTCATCCCAGAATCACATGCATATGCAGACGACTGTACACTGACATTCACTTATCCAAGAGAAGAAATGCCAGCTGCTCTAAGCTACATCAATCACCAGCTGAGAGCTATATCAGCTTGGGGAAATAGATGGCAAGTAACATTTGCACCTGAGAAAACGCAAATGATGATCGTCTCTAGGCACCATGATGGTAATGCTGGTGCAGTAGTAAGGATGAATGGGAGGATGTTGGCACCTGGAGAAGAAGTTGATATCCTTGGGGTGAAATCTGACTCCAAACTAACCATGAAGAACCATGTTGTAAATCTTGCAAACAAGGCAGCCAGGAAGCTTACAGCACTTCGCCGTATCTCGCATCTGCTTGACAGTAGGGGTTGCAAGATCCTGTACGAGGCACAAGTACGCTCACACCTTGAGTATGCTCCACTTTCTTGGTTTGCCTGCCCCCCCTCTCATCTGCGACTGCTTGACAGAGTAGAGAACAGAGCAAGACGTCTCTTCTCTCGCCTGGACCCATCCTGGATAGATCTGTCATTTCAGCAGAGCCTTCAACATAGGAGGGATGTGGGTGGCCTTACTGTTATGTACAAGGCCAATATTGTCAAAATACCACACTTGGATCCACTTCGAGGACAGCGTGAAACAAGCTTTTATGCCACAAGACGGGCAGAAAGCAGCAACTTCACTCTGGCTGTACCCTTCTCCAGAACATCACTCCATCTGAGATCATACATACCCAGGATGACTCGAGTATGGAACACATTCGTACAGCATAATGTCAACGAGATAAAGTCAGTTGATCAAATGAAAATATTGGCCCACAGATGGCTCCAACTTCATCCTGTCCCGTACTTGTATGTCTCATAACAATAAAAATGCTTTCAAATGAGCTGATGTAGGTAACAGCTCTTAGCTTTCCAATAAATTAAGGAATCCTTAACCTGTAATATAGCTGTCAATAAAGCTAGGGATCCTTAACCTTGTCAAACCCTGTTTAAAAAAAAAAAAAAAAAAAAAAAAGAGGTAAGAGGGGCTACAATATCTGAGAAATTCTTACAGAATCTTCTGTAAAATCCTATCATGTCTAGGAAACGTTGAAGAGATTTCCTATCATGAGGAACTGGATAATCTTTAATAGAAAGAACATTAGCAAGTTTAGGTGCAACTTTACCACTACCTACTTCATGGCCTAGAAAAGTGACAGTGGCCTGGCCAAAGGAAGATTTAGATAAATTAACTGTTAAATGGGAACTCTTAAAGGTCTCAAACAGAGCCTTAAGTCTAAGTAGGTGTTGATCCCAAGTATCAGACACCACAACAATATCATCTAGGTACGCTGCCGTGCCTTCAAGTCCTTTAATAGCCTTATGGATAAGTTTCTGGAATGAAGAGGGGGAATTTTTCATTCCGAAGGGGGTAACTGTGTATTGATAATGACCTCCTGGAATTACGAAGGCAGAGATTTCCTTCGCCTTATCTGTCAAAGGTACCTGATAGTAGCCTTTAAGGAGATCTAATTTGGACACAAAAGTAGCCTTACCCACAAAGTCAATTACGTCATCCAGACGAGGAAGAGGGTAAGCATCTGTAATTGTGACCTCGTTCACTTTACGGTAGTCTGTACACATACGAAACCCTCCATCAGCCTTCTTCACAAGGATGCACGGTGAAGCCCATGGACTAGACGACTCCTCCACTAAACCATGCTTTAACAAAAATTCTACTTCCTGCTGAAGCAGCCTTTGCTTTTCAGGATTAGCTCTGTAGGGGGAGAGTTTAATTGGTTTAGAGTTTCCCACATCTACATCATGGTAACCTAACGTACATTTTTTCGGCACATCCGAAAAAATATTAGGATATGACTGTAGAAGCTCAGTTAAATTTGTTGCTTGCATTTCAGATAATCCCTCCATTAAAGGGCTAGGATCCTTGAGGAGGACAGAATTTGAAAGTTTAATATTAATTTCAGAGATAGAGTGTAAAGAGTCAGAGTTGTCCCCTGAGGTAGAGGACAGAGTCATTACTGGGACTTTATCTGGTGTATGAAAGGCCTTTATTTGATTAATGTGGTAAGTTTTAGTTTTTGAGATCTTATCAATGGGAGCTACCACATAATTTACATCAGATAATCTACTTACAATCTGCATAGGTCCCGTAAATCTAGCTTTCAAGGTGTGGCCAGGTATAGGTTCCTGCACCAACACCTTGTCTCCTGGATGGAAGGAGCGGAATTGTGCACTTCTGTCATACCTCTGTTTCATCTTGCTTTGAGCGGTCTTTAGGTTAGCCTTGGCTAACTGACGTGCCACCTGCAACCTTGAAGACGGATTGTAGAGTGTTGAGCTAACGTCTTCTCCCATCCATCCTTCTTTGAGCACCCGAAGAGGACCTCGTACATTGTGCCCAAAGATCAGCTCAAAAGGACTATACCCTGTAGACTCTTGCACCGTTTCTCGTACTGAGAACAGCAACAAAGGTAGTGATTCATCCCAGTCTGTAGGAAAGTGCATGCAAAAACTTCTCATCATTGTTTTTAATGTCTGGTGGAATCTTTCCAAGGCGCCTTGGGACTGAGGATGATAGGCAGTGGATAAGTTGTGGATTATCCCTAACCTAGTTAATACTTCCCTAAATGCTTTGGCAGTGAAGTTAGTACCTTGATCACTTTGAATAGTTTTAGGAATGCCAAAACAAGAAATGAATTTTGTTAAAGCTTTGAGAATAGCTTTAGTATTAATACTACGCATGGGAATTGCTTCAGGATATCTGGTTACTTTATCCATAATCGTAAATAAATATTGATTTCCAGACTTTGACCTAGGTAGTGGACGTACACAATCTATAATTAAATCTGCAAAAGGTTCTCCATCAGCAGGTATAGGTTGGAGAGGTGCAGGTTTAATGGAATGTCCAGGTTTTCCAACTTGCTGACATTCTCGGCAACACCTAATATGATTCTTCACATCTTTCTTTAATTTTGGCCAATAAAATTCTTTTGTGATTCTATACAAGGTTTTTGTAATTCCTAAGTGACCTCCTAATGACGTATTATGAGCTATATTTAATATTTGAGGTCTATACTTTGTTGGAACCACTAACCTGTCATACAATTGCCGGCCCTCTATCTCCTTACCAGTCTCAGTGCAGATCAAATAATCGTTTTTAACTTCATACTTGACCGGATGACCCAAAGAGGATTTACCCATGGCTGCCTCAAAAGCGAATTTTAAAGAAGGGTCCTTTCGTTGTTCCTCCCGGAAGGACAGTCCCTCGGGCATGGAAACAGAGACATCTGGCAATCCTGCAACCTGGGAATAGGAAGGCTTGATCGGGGTCTGTTCACTTGATCTACGAGGCTCTGGCCAGTTTTCCTCGTAAAACAATGTGGCTATTCCGAGATCGGAGTCGTCCAAGGAGAGGTCAACATTCTCTCCAGACAACCCTTGGGATGTTGCCCGAGTTATGGCCAACACCGGAGAAGAATTAATCATTATAGGTTCAGGACACGAACTAACAGTAGTAATGTTATTACCCAGTAATAACACTGCATCTTTCATGGGGAATCCTTTTGAGACACCTACAGTCAAGTACCCAGTGTAATATTTGCACTGTACATAAATTTTATGCAAAGGAACAGAATATATAGCTCCTCCAAATGCTTCCAATAAAACAGGAATTCAAAGAAGTATTCTCTGAAAGGGGTAATATTCCCTCTCTTACAAGTGAGCAATATGCTCCAGTATCTCTAAAGGTCTTTACTTTAGTTGTTTCTGAGTTTTCCTGAAGGGAAATAAGACTCTTGCAATAATAAGGGGCCATACTTTTTTCTACTTCTCTAGGGGACATGTTACTAGGGATATTAGAGATTTTCCCAATGGGTTGGGGTTTATGGGGGCAGTTGGGACTGATGTGACCTACTTTATTGCACCTGAAGCAGAAGACAGGCTTGCCCTTTACTCCCTGTTGACGTTGCAAATGGTGTCGTTCTGGCTGGTGTCTCTCTGGATACTGTTGTCGAGATGCACCATGAGTAGTTTGCCTCTCCGCAGGTGGACCATATGTTGAGAAGCGTGGCTCACCAGGTGACTTGGTTGGCTGTCGTAGACGTTCTCCCTCCGGCTGGCACTTCATTCTCCAAGGTTGACGATCTGTGCTCATGCCAGGCTGTTGAAAAGAGAGACGGGACCGCTCGGACAAGGAGCGGTTAGTTTCGAAGGTATCAGCCAACCTGGCTGCCTCCAATGCAGTGGTTAAGTCACGATCCTGCAGAAAGACTCGAACCTCTGGTCCCACAGACTCCAGCAGGTTATCAATCAGAATAAGCTGAACCAGCTCCTCAAAGGTAGAGACACCACTTGCTTTATACCAGCTGGTAAAAGCTTTGGTTTGCTGTTTCACAAAGTCCACTAGGGATTGACCAAGCTGCCGCCTGCTTAATTTAAAACGCTTGCGATATTTGGCTGGGATACATGTATATGCTCCCAACACTGTGGTCTTCACTACTTGATAATCAGAGAATTCAGCGTCATTTAATACTGACGTAAATTCCTGTGCCTTACCCGATAATGCTGTATGAACCAACGATGCCCAATGCTGTTCCGGCCACCTCAAGGCTCGAGCCTGATTTTCGAAGCTTTCGAAAAATTGCTCTGGTTCGGCCTCATTGAAGCGGGGAACAAACTGTACTGCTTTTTGTAAACTAAAATCATTTACAGAATGCGAAAACTGCCTCCTTTCTCTTTCCCTATCAAATTCTTCCCTTGCGAATGCTCTCTGTTCCCTCGTTTGCTCAAGATTGATTTTTGCCAGCTCAAGTGCCAACGACGCTGATTCACCCTGAGACAACCCAGCTGCACTATACTGACCATTTTGCTCCGTAGGTGTATCATCTTCCTCCTGCGAGAACATAGTAGTTTTTGCCCTAGCTCCCGTAGAGGGAGGAGTCTGATGTGCCATCTCTTCTTCTATAAGTTTGTCAGCAATCAGTGAACGCAGTTGTGCAGCTGTGAGAGTGCGTTTGTATGTAATGCCAATGGAATGAGCAATTTTCCAACAACGCTGTAGGGACAATTTAGGTAGGTTATGCAAAGTATATGCCGACACCAGACGTCTGACTCGTCTAGGTGGCATAAGTTATTCGCTATGCACAGTACGATTGCAGAATACCCCAACGTAACACGTTAATTTGCAGAACACGCTTAGTTATGCACAGTACGATTGCAGAATACGCATACAAGCAAAGCTGACTGCAAAATTCTCCACACCGAACAGGCTAGTAACAACTGACACGCAAAATTTGTAAAGCAATACCAGACAGCAAGCTACACAATGTTCCTGCTACGAGCTTCACCCTAAACTCAACCGTTTCTCTAAGTCCAGCTCCAGCTCTCGGACAGGCTCCTCACACACAACACACCGTATATTACATTGGTATTACACTCTCACACACAACACACCGTATATTACAGTAATATTACACTCTCACCCACAATACACCGTATATGTCAGTGGTATTACACTCTCACACACTACACACCGTATATTACAGTTGAATTACACTCTTACACACAACACACCGTACATTACAGTGGTATTACACCCTCACACACAACACACTGTATATTACAGTGGTATTACACTCTCACACACAACACACCGTATATTACAGTGGTATTACACTCTCACACACAACTCACCGTATATGACAGTGTTAAACACACTCACACACAACACACAGTATGTTACATAGGTATTACACTCTCACACACAACACACTGTATATTATAGTGGTATTACATTCTCACACACAACACACCGTATATTACATTGGTATTACACTCTCACACACAACACACCGTATATTACAGTAATATTACACTCTCACCCACAATACACCGTATATGTCAGTGGTATTACACTCTCACACACTACACACCGTATATTACAGTTGAATTACACTCTTACACACAACACACCGTATATTACAGTGGTATTACACCCTCACACACAACACACTGTGTATTACAGTGGTATTACACTCTCACACACAACACTCCGTATGTTACAGTGTTATTACACTCTCACACACAACACACCGTATATTACAGTGGTATTACACCCTCACACACAACACACTGTGTATTACAGTGGTATTACACTCTCACACACAACACTCCGTATGTTACAGTGGTAATACACTCTCACACACAAAACTTTGCATATTACAGTGGTATTACACTCTCACACACAACACACTGCATATTAGTGGTAATACACTCTCACACACAAAACTTTGCATATTACAGTGGTATTACACTCTCACACACAACACACTGCATATTACAGAAGTAATACACTCTCACACACAACACACTGTACATTACAGTGGTATTACACTCTCACACACAATACACTCTATATTACAGTGGTATTACACTCTCACACACAACACACAGTATATTACAGAGGTATTACCCTCTCATACACAACACACTGTATATATTACAGTGGTATTACACCTCACACACAACACACCGTGTATTACAGTGATATTACACTCTCACACACAACACACCGTATATTTCAGTGGTATTACACTCTCACACACAACACACCATATATTACAGTGATATTACACTCTCACACACAACACACCGTATATTACATTGGTATTACACCCTCACACACAACACACCGTGTATTACAGTGGTATTACACTCTTACACACAACGCACCGTATATTACAGTGGTATTACACTCTCACACACAACGCACCGTATATTACAGTGGTATTACACTCTCACACACAACACAACGTATATTACAGTGGTATTACACTCTCACACGCAACACAACGTATATTACAGTGGTATTACACTCTCACACACAACACAACGTATATTACAGTGGTAATACACTCTCACACACAACACAACGTATATTACAGTGGTAATACACTCTCACACGCAACACAACGTATATTACAGTGGTATTACACTCTCACACACAACACAACGTATATTACAGTGGTATTACACTCTCACACACAACACATCGTATATTACAGTGGTATTACACTCTCACACACAACACAACGTATATTACAGTCGTATTACACTCTCACACACAACACAACGTATATTACAGTCGTATTACACTCTCACACACAACACAACGTATATTACAGTGGTATTACACTCTCACTCACAACACAACGTATATTACAGTGGTATTACACTCTCACACACAACACAACTTATATTACAGTCGTATTACACTCTCACACACAACACAACGTATATTACAGTGGTATTACACTCTCACACACAACACACCGTAAATTACAGTGGTATTACACTCTCACACACAACACAACGTATATTACAGTGGTATTACACTCTCACACACAACACACTGTATATTACAGTGGTATTACACTCTCACACACAACACACTGTATATTACAGTGGTATTACACTCTCACACACAACACACTGTATATTACAGTGGTATTACACTCTCACACACAACACACTGTATATTACAGTGGTATTACACTCTCACACACAACACACCGTATATTACAGTGGTATTACACTCTCACACACAACACACCGTATATTACAGTGGTATTACACTCTCACACACAACACACTGTATATTACAGTGGTATTACACTCTCACACACAACACACTGTATATTACACATTGTATTACACTCTCACACACAACACAACGTATATTACAGTGGTATTACACTCTCACACACAACACAACGTATATTACAGTGGTATTACACTCTCACACACAACACACTGTATATTACAGTGGTATTACACTCTCACACACAACACACCGTATATTACAGTGGTATTACACTCTCACACACAACACACTGTATATTACAGTGGTATTACACTCTCACACACAACACACTATGCCTTACAGTGATATTTTTCCTTTTATTTAAGAACACCACTAAGAAGGTTTTATAAATAAACACACATTACAAGGGTATGAACAAGAGTGTCCAACAAACAACATCAAACACTGGAAATTATAAAGATTGTACAATAAAACATTGTGATGAATACAAACACACTCAACGACGCACATACACAAGCAATCACGCTTAGACAACATGACACTTCATCTGGCACATAACTAAGTATGGCTTCCGCCTGTCAACATACATGTATTCAAGACTTAATCTAGGATCTCAGGTGCTCTACGGAGCCCCACGATACTCAAACATTAATTTAGGCAATTATCACGAGGTCTTAACATAGATATTGGTATTTTCAATTGAAAGGAGGAAAACGGGATAACACTACAAGGCACAAAAATAAAATAATTCAATATATTAACTTCCAATATCCCTTAAAACAGTTCCGGAGACCCCCCCAGTCAAGCTCCACAAGAACTTTGCAATGGTCGTAGAAATAGACGTTTAACACGCACACATTGATTACGACCACCCAACAAGACACATACACCGTATTTAAGCGCGCCGCATAGCCCCTATGCACGAAAATATTCTCAATCCCCAAGTTACGTCTTCCACTTACATCCACCAACAAAAAACAAAAACCCGAACAAAATCCCGCCCCCCTCAGCTCAACGTCTTTACGGAGCACCACACAGTTCCAGTCACCACCGACCACTGTAATCTCCGGAAGGGACCTCAAATAGTACACTAGGACATCTCTAACAAAAGTATTTTTAATATTAATATCATGTTCGGCTGGCCCATATACTCCTACGAGACCACCCCTTCTGTTACCCCAATCTCCTATGACTCGCATCACCAATGTTTCATCACCACAAACGGGCTGGTCGCTTTTATTAACACAGCCGCTCCATCTTTCAGACGTCTCGAATGATTCGTATAAACATCATAACCACCTCTCTCAAACAAACTTCCTATTTTATGGTTATGTTCTTGCAAAAAAAACACATCCACTGCAAAGCTATTCAACCACTCACATACCTGCACACACTTTCTGGAAGTTTTCAAACCATTAGCATTAATAGTTACACACCTAACTTTGCCAAAGGTGGCTTTCCTCTAGGAGCCACCACACCCTTTTTCTCTTTTCGTCGGCAAGCACCTAAGGCACCTCCCGTACCTTTGACATACTCCGTGGTATTACCTGCTGGACCCCGCGCAACGCCCCACCCATGATGTCCGACCATGTCTTCTTCCCTGAACGTTGTCCAGGAGTCAAGACGTCGTCGGAGTCAGACGGGGTAGCCGCATGCTTCCTACGAACAGCATCTTCAGCTATGCCAGTACCCGAGGTGTTCTCATTGTGAATGTCAGCCTCAACAGTATGAACTCTCGGTCCCTCCAAATCTCGCACGTTACCTAACTGATCAACATTATCTAAACATACTCTCTCCTCACCTGAACACTTCAACAAAGGAACACACAGCACAGAATCATATTCATGCGACACTAAAAGGTCGCGCAATGTAAATACAATATTGGCCTCCATGTCATCTGCCTCTCTTGCTAGAGGGATCTCACTTCTCACGTGTTCCACCTCATCATGGGAGACAGTCCCAGGTAGAGTCATACAAGATGACTCTACTAGCATGGCCCGATCAACCTCAGCACTCCACAATGTCAGGTGCGGGAAGCCCTCGACAACTTCGTCTTCCGGAGTCTGACGGGGAATCTTACCGTCCGGACGACAACCACATCCCGAGGGCGGCTGGCGCTGAGCACATTGTGCCGCAATGTGATCCAAAGCACCGCAGAGGCAGCAAGTTCGTCTCTGTCCAGGATACGTAACGTACACCTGGGAACGAAAATCCTCCAGGTGTACGTACAAAGAAATTGGTTGGCATAGGGACATTTTCAAAGTGAAGGACCCCTCTTGAAGACTAGCATAGAGGCCGTTAGACCACTGACCCATAGTAACCTGGTGGATCTTCCCATAACGTTCAAAAGAGTCACGTATGTCGACTTCATTGGCCTTAAAAGGCACATTTCGCACACATACCTACGTATAGTATCGTGAAACATCGTGCAACTGAACAGTGACTGCTGGGGTGACTTGCTTGCTTACATCCTGGTACTGGTTGACAATCTGCTCATAGGTCTGAGTATCACAAAACTTGATGAAAATCCGGGAAAGTCCATTCAAGGCAACGCCACACAGGGATTCACGCTGGATGCCATATGTATCATGAATGATCGCTGGCACTAACACATTAATTGATGCGCTAGTGATTGTGCCCCGTATTAGTTCAATACAAACAGTATTAACTCTCCAGCGAAAACCAGTCGCCATTGTTGTTGATATATCAAAAGCTCCTCCACCTGGTGTCGGGACTTAGCAGAAGCAGCTGACAAACACTCAGCACAACGTCTGAGCAGAGAATGACTGAGGCAGTTATATTATTAGGTATGATGTAACATGCACACCTTATTCAATGCTCATTACTCGAGAGTGTTAAGTAGCTGACAGCATTGTCTAACTACTGTAACTACCACTCTGCTGGTTTCGCTGCCGGCTTCTCTGTAGTTGCTGGGCAGCAGTAGACCACGGAGAGTCACATGATAAGGGTGGGGTGATCACACCTTACTTCGGTGAGGAGACAGCTTTGCCTTTGCTAGTGCTTTCTTTCTGGTTAATGATGATACCAGCAATACCTCCCTCTCCAGCTCTCCCTTGCTGGCCCTTGTTGGAACATCATCTCTGTCGCTCTCTCTTGTTGTTAGTTCTGTGTAACTCTGTTCACAGAGCAGAGCCTAAACTTAGTGATTTTCGACATTTTACTGAGGTTGTGTGTCACACTGACATTCTGAGAAACTCAGGTCCTGAGCTGTAGCTTCTGACCTAATTTGTACTTGTATCTGTGCACCGTCACAGTTGGGGATTTTCTTATGCTGAACTTAGATTCAGTAGTATGGGAGTTGTGTGACTTTTGTGGAGGATCTGCAGATGGTCCCTACTTAGGGTAGTTACGTTATCTCCTTGTTCCTGATTCTGTGCTGCTGCTGTTTGTTATATTGCTGTTCGGCAAATCAGTCGTTTTACTGTTCAAGCAAGCTGTTCTGATTGCCAGGTTGGTCAAGAAGTTAGTTTATGTGAGGACTTTTAGTCAGTCACTGGTTGAGTCTAATCGAGTCTTGAGACATAGCGAACTACTTAGAGCACTCACACACATACACACATACTCACTTGTATATACGTATTAGTATTATGTTCTTAAATGCTGACAATGTACCAGATGGTGCTACTTAAAAGCCATAAAGATATGATATGTGCTTTCAGCACAACACTACTGTACACGACAGAAGTGTAGGAACTTGTATCCTATATTATATTAAATTGATTACTTTGATACTGTCCACCTCGACAACTTTATCTTTATTAATATACTTATTAAATTTTAATTTATTTAGTTAGTAGCCAACCAGTTGTAATCCTGAAGCACTATCGAATCTTACTATTAAATTCTAATGGATAATTGGACCAAGATACTGACTACTTGTTGCAAAAACCCAGTAACAGGCTGTGTTACAAAAAACGCGATTTCTAATTAGCATAGAGATCTCCAGTGAATACTAGTAAGGATTGCCCTTCTAGCATCCAGCCTGTTACTGGGTTTTCGTAACAAGTAGTCAGTATCCTGGTACAATTATCCATCAGAATTCAGTATGATTCAGAGACGATCTTCCAACAAGGGCCAATAAGGGAGAGTTAGGCACGTCTTGTCAGGAATACGTCCAACCACCAAGAGAGTCTAGCCCAGACTGACTACTCCAGGTGAGGTGTGAACACCCCCCTCTATCACATGATTGCTCCGTGGACAGTTGCTGCCCAGCAACACCGAGAAGCGATAATTACAGTAGTCAGACAATGAGCGATAATTACAGTAGTCAGACAATCAAGACTTGAACTATGAGCACTGAAAAATATATATACGTTACATCCTACCTAATAAAAGTAACTAAGTCAAATAACAATAAAAAGCAATATATTTACGATTTAGCTATTATCGCAAATATAAGCAATATAAAATTATATGAAAAGGCAATATACATTATATACATTGTGACCCATTCAGGGGTCGCAACAGGCTGGATGCTAGAAGGGCAGTCCTTTCTAGTATTCACTGGAGATCTCTATCATTATTAGATATCGCATTTTTTGTAACAGTGATGATGGTTGTGATGGTGGTGGTGGGTGGTGATGATGGGTGGTGATAAAGGCAATGGGTGGTGATGGTGGCAGTGGAGGTGATGAAGGGTGGTGATGGGTGGTGATGGTGGTGAGAGTGGTGGTGGGTGGTGGTGGGTGATGATGGTGAGTGTGAGTGGGTGGTGATGGTTGGTGGTGATGGTTGCACTGGGTGGTGATTGTGGGTGCTGATGGTCGCAGAGGGTGGTGATGGTATGTGGTGATGGTGGTATGTGGTGACAGTGATATGCGGTGATGGCTGTAGGTGATGGTGATGTTGGTATGTGGTGATTGTGGCAGTGGGTGGTGATGGTGAGTGGGTGGTGATGGTTAGTGGTGATGGTGGCAGTGAGTGGTGATTGTGGGTGGTGATGGTGGCAGTGGGGGGTGATGATGGTGAGTGGGTGGTGATGGTTAGTGGTGATGGTGGCAGTGGGTGGTGATTGAGGGTGGTGATGGTATGTGGAGATGGTGGAGGTGGGTGGTGATGGTGGCGACTGTACGTGGTTGTTGTTATGGTGGGTGGTGATGGTGGTGATGGTAGGTAGTGACTGTGGTGGTGGCTGGCGATGGTGATGGTCGGTGGTGATGGTGGCGGTGGGAGGTGATGGTGGGTGGTGATGGTGGCAGTGGGTGGTGATGGTAAGGGTGGGTGGTGATGGTAGGTGGTGATGATGGCTGTGGGTGGTGATGGTTATTTGGTGGTGATTGTTGGTGGTGATGGTGATTTGGTGGTGATTGTTGGTGGTGATGGTGATTTGGTGGGCATTGTTGGTGGTGATGGTGGCAGTGGGTGGTGAAGGTGGTGATGGCGGTGGATGGTGACAGCATTGGGTGAGAGTGATAGAGGTTGGAGGTGGTGGCAGTGGGTGGTGATCTGGAGTTTGGAGTGATGGTGGCCGTGGGTGGCGATGGTGGTGGTGGGTGGCGGTGGGAGGAGATTGTGGTGGTGGCGGTGGGTGGTGAAGGCGGTTGGTGGTGATGGGTGGTGATGGGTGGTGATGGAGGCAGAGGGAGATGATGAGTGATGATTGTGGGTGGTGATGGATGGTGGTCGTGGGTGGTCATGGTTACGGTGAGTGATGATGGTGGGTGGTGATGGTGGGTGGTGATGGTGGCGGCATGTGGTTATGGTGGATGGTGATGGTGGCAGTGAGTAATGGTTGGTGGGTGTTGATGGTGGCGGTGGATTTTGGTGCTGGGTGGTGATGGTGGCAATAGGTGGTGAGCATGGTGGTAGCTGGCGATTGTGGCAGTGGGTGGTGATGGTATGTGGTGATGCTGGCGGTGGGTGGTGTTGGTGATGCTGGTAGGTGGTGATGGTGGAGGTGGCTGGTGAGGGTGGCGGTGGGTGGCGACGGTGGGGGTCAGTGACTGTGGGTGCAGATCGTGGGTGGTGATGGTGGCGGTGGGAGGTGGGTGGTGATGGTAGGTGGTGATGATGGTGGTGGGTGGTAATGGTGATGGTGGGTGGTGAAGGTGGTGGTGATGGTGTCGGTAGGTGGTGAAGGTAGTGTTGGGTGGTGATGGTGGGTGGTGGTGGCAGTGGGTGGTGATAGCATTGGGTGGGAGTGGTAGAGGTTGGAGGTGGTGACAGTGGGTGGTTGTGTCGTGAGGTGGTGGTGATGACGGTGGGTAGTGATGGTGTCGGTGGGTGATGATGATGAGTGGTGATTTTGGTGTTGGGTGGTGATGGGTTGTGAAGGTGTCGGTGGGTGATGGTGGGTGGTGATCATAGTGGTGTGTGGTGATGGAGCGTGATGATGGAGGCGGTGGGTGGTGATGGTGAGTGTTGATAGGGGTGGTGGGTGATGAGGGGTGGTTATGGTGTCGATTGGTGGTGAGGGTGGTGGTGGCTGGAGATGGTAGCGGTGGGTGGTGATGGTGGTTGGTGATAGTGGTGGTGGGTGGTGATTTGGCGATGGGTGGTGATGATGAATGGTGGAGGTGGGTGCGGGTGGAGGTGGTAGCGGAGGGTGATGGTGGGTGGTGATCATGGCGGTGTCTGGTGGTGTGTGGTGATGGTTGTTGTGAGTGATGATGGTGGCGGTGGGTGGTGATCATGGTGGTGATGGTGGTGGTGGGTTATGATGGTGGGAGGTGATGGTGGAGGTGGGTTATGAGCGTGGAAGGTGGTGGTGGCAGTGGGTGATGATGGCAGTAGTGATGAGTGGTGGTGATGGTGGGTGGTGATGGGTGGTGATGGTGATGGGTGGTAATGATGGTGGTGGATGGTGATGGTGACGGTGTTTGGTAAAGGTGGTGGTGGGTGGTGATGATGGTGGGTGGTGGTGGCGGTGGGTCGTGATAGCATAGGGTGGGAGTGGTAGAGGTTGGAGATGATGGCAGTGGGTGGTGATGGTGATGATGGTACGTGGTAATGGTGGCGGTTAGTGGTGATGGTGGGTGGTGATGGAGGCAGAGGGCAATGATGTTGGGTGACGATTGTGGGTGATGGTGGGTGATGGTGAGTGTTGATGGTGATGGGTGATGATGGTGGCAGTGGGTGATGATGGTGGGTGGTGATCATAGCGGTGGGTTGTTATAGTGCGTGGTGATGGTGGCGGTTGGTGATGATGGTGTGTGGTGATGGTGGAGGTGGGTGACGATGGTGGGTGGTGATGATGGTGAGTGTTGATGGCGGTGGGTGATGGTGTGTGGTGATGGTGGAGGTGGGTGACGATGGTGGGTGGTGATGATGGTGAGTGTTGATGGCGGTGGGTGATGATGGTGAGTGTTGATGGCGGTGGGTGATGATGATGGGTGGAGATCATAGCGGTGGGTTGTGAAGGTGCGTGGTGATGGTGGTGGTTGGTGATAATGGTGTGTGGTGATGGTGGTGGTGGATGATGATGGTGGGTGGTGATGATGAGTGTTGATGGTGGTGCTGGGTGATGATAGAGGGTGTTAGACGGTGACGATGGATGATGATGGTGGGTGGTGATGTTGGCGGTGGGTGGTGATGGGTGATGATGGTGGCAATGGGTGGTGAGGGTGGTGGTGGGTGGCGATAGTGGCGGTGGTGGTGATGGTGGTTGGTGGTGGTGGGTGGTGATAGTGGGTGGTGATGGTGGCGGTGGTTGGTGATGAGTGGTGAAGGTGGCAGCGGGTGGTGATGGTAGCGGAGGGTGATGATGGTGGATGGTGATAATGGCGGTGGCTGGTGAGGGTGGGTTGTGATGATGCATGGTGATGGTTGCTCTGGGTGATGAATGTGGCGGTGGGTGGTGATAATGGAAGTGGGTGGTGATGGTAGCTGTGGGTGATGATGATTGGTGATGATGGTGGGTGGTGATGGTGGGTGGTGAGGATGGCGGTGGGTGATGATGGTGGGTGGTTATCATAGCGGTGGGTGGTGATGGAGCGTGATGATGGTGGCGGTGGGTGGTGATGGTGCGTGGTGATGTCGGTGGGCGATGGTGTGTGGTGATGGTGGCGGTGGGTGGTGATGGTGGGTGGTGATGGTAGGTGGTGAGGGTGGTGAGTGGTGGATATTTTAATATATTACAATGAACATTTGTTAAGTTACAAAGTGGGAGGAGGTTATCACACACAAGTGAGAGCTGAGACACAGTAGTGCTTGAGACTGTTCATACACGTCTGATACACATACTATATGTATCCAGTACCACCTCAGCCACACACCTCAGCCACACACCTCAGCGGACACCAACTGTTTATTCACCCTCCCCCCCCAACCCTTCCGTGGCAGTACCCTCGGTGTTCACCCAGCAACACTCCCCTGCTCACAACCCCAGCCCATTCCACCACAGCCACTCCCTCGCAGGTCCACTCCCACATTCCCAAGCCCACACCTTACCCATGTTTTCACTGCCCCACACTCCCTAACATGGTAACTACACTCGTAGTTATGTAGACACCAGACACCTGCCCACCTCAGCTGCACACTCATTCCCCTCAGTCATCCTTGAGCCACACTACTACCCACACTGGGCCACCAACACTACCACCCACATAGTCATCATCACTACCACTCACACTGGGCCACCAACACTGCTGCTCACACTGGGTCACAAACACTGCCACCAACACTGGGCCACGAACACTGCCACCCACTTTGGATCACCAACACTCCCATAAACACCAGGCCACTAACACTATCGCCAACGCTGCCTGCTACACTGAGCAACCAACATTGCCACTTTCACTGGACCACCAACAGTGCCTCTTACACTGGGCCACCAACACTGCCGCATACACTGGGTCACCAACACTGACGCATACACTTGACAACTACCACTACCACCCACACTGGGTCATCAACAGTACCTGTTGAATATTGGCCTTACCAGCTATGTTTAATTTATAAATATAAATATAGGAAACACTTAGCTGATAAATGACAGCAAATCGTCTACACAGCCGCCCCTGCAGACGAGGTCTTGAAAGCTGTCGAAACCATCACAACATGGGCTGTCAAGAAATATATTTTGTAAGTTTATAAATTACCCCTAGGGGGTGTTATGTCAGCATATTTCATACACTGGTGGCTGACGATGTACATACTTGTTTGGACTCAAAAGTCCACACCTTACTGCCGACTATAGGTTGATTACAAACTCCTTGCGACTCAAGAACTGCGCAGTCCCCCGTACTACAAGAAATTCGTAACATACCTTGCTCTTGTAACGTGAGCTATGGTGTTATTCACACCTTCGACAGGTATCGGTGACTTGATAGAAGCAGAAGTGTCCTTGGATGTCCACGTCTTCCATTGTCTAGGAAACGCACACTGGTACACTATGTTCCACAAGATTTGTCTTTATTGTTCACAACTTTATCACAAGAGAAGCTGATCACACTTCTCTTAATTAAGTGTTTATTGTGTTTTGTGAGACACTTTGTTCATACTAATGCACAGATCAGTGTTCTTTGCTGGTTATCCTGGCATTAGTGTCACTCGTAGTAGAGTCAAAGTTAATCTGCAAGACGCCACAGCGCTCCAAGCCGTCACTGCCCCCAGCACAAAAAAAAGCTGACCTAGTACCTTTTGCTTCCTTGCCACCTCCTCGATGAAGCAAAGCAGAATGTTTGTTTCTTGCTGCCTTAAGCATAGACAACAATGTACACTATCTTTACTATGGTAATAAAGTGGGAGCAGGATTTTCCTTAATTGTCCTGCTAAAGTAAGAAATGTACTGTCTCTTATAAAAATACACTTTGCAACACCGCTGCAAGGAGCAGAGGTCACTTGACTACGTCGCATAGCATCTGTGATCAATAACTCACTGTAGTATCATGTGGGAGTTCGACACGTGGATTAGGTAAGAAATACTCACGTAGGCTGTTATTACGTATAATTACAGATATGTGGAGAGAGCCCTGCCAGCCGTTACCTTGCCTCCTTGCTCACACTCGTAACACTGACTAGCCGCCCACAGTACCCTATGTGAGGGGGCCTTTGATACTGCTGAGGTCAGCACAATATGAATTCAGATAGTGACTCAGGCAGAGACGGTTGGTCGTTGAGTCAACGGTACACTGGTTACTGGTAACTGGTTACTACTACTGAGAGCTCGGCGACGCTAACGTATGTCGTCCCGACATACAACTAATACAAACTAGAGATGGCAGGTATACGGCTTGGGCTGATTCTATACAATGTCAAAGTACACAACAATTAAACATTATAACCTACATAAGTAGAACATTGGAATGGAAGCTTACGTAACTGAAACTGTAATGCAATACAAAGTATACTATAGTACAACTTAAAACTCAACAAATGAACAACGAACTCAACGTTGAGATTACAAGTGATAAAAAAAAATTCTTTGATCGATTGATCTGTATTCGTGTGATCTACAGATTCTGAGGAAGGAATATATACAAAGAAAGAGTATTTAACAGAAAGGCAGATTCGGTGCACGCAAATCTAGACTGTTAACTCTCAGAATGTGGAGAGAACATGAACACAAAAAAAAATTCTTGAATACTGATAAGTTGATACTGTAATTATTCATCTATACAGGTTATTTACATTTAACCCCAACTCTGCTAGGGTAAGATTGGCATATGCAGAATGGGTGTCATCTCTGGGAGGATCAAACTCTGTAGCATTGGCTAACTCATGCTGTATTTGAGGCAAATCTGAATTGGAAGTTACAAATGATACTTGAGGATTTCTCAATACCTGTCGTGTACGTAGGGAATAACGACATTCAGGTTGATCGTCTGACTGAGTATCAGAGGAAGAGAGTACAGGATCAGGAGGATTGTCAGAGTCTGTCACATTAGTCTGGGTTGGAACATCATTATCATCACATACTAACTTCATATGATCCAAATGCGATTCTTTATACTGACCAGTACTAATCTCTCTAACCTTATACTTATTACCAGTGATATGTTAACTACGCGATAAGGACCAACAAACTTTTGATCAAGCTTTGGCATTGCAGACGTTTTGTTAAAGTTAATCAGCATAACTCTCGAACCTACTTTGATTTTGGATGGCTTTGATCGAGTGTTTGCGACTCTTGTAAATTCTGCTGTTGATTTATGAAGTGTTTCACGGATTCTTCTAAAAACACTGAGCTAAGCTGGTACGAGTTGCTATGAAATCATCAGGGTTGTAATTTGGTTTCGGATTAGAATATAACAACTCATAAGGCAAACGCTTATCTACACCGTACAATGCATAATGTGGAGTGTCACCTATAGAAACATTGTAAGCAGAATTTATAGCACACTGCACATCAGGTATAACTTCATCCCAAGTTTCACTGTTGGGATTGATAGTGGCTCTCAAGACATCAAGTACTTTCTTATTGGTTCGTTCCGCTAACCCATTGCTGGCAGGATGATGAGGAACAATGGTGGATTTAGAGATCTTGTACAAGGTACACAAATTTTCAAGAATTTCATTACAGAATTCACCTCCATTATCTGTTACTAGGGACTTAGGGGTGGTATGCCTGCAGATAATGCGTTCTTTAAACGCTTTAGCTACTGTCTCGGCAGTCTTATCTGCAATAGGAACTAACTCACAATATCTGGTGAAATGGTCTACCATAACACACAGATGTTTGTTACCTTGGAGGGAACATTGGAAATTAGTTAAGAAATCTAGCGCAACTCTTTCCCAAGGTTCGCTAGTAGTTGGATACACTTGGATTGGATTAGGACCATTAGCATTGCCTTTATGTTGCATGCAGACACTACATTTCCTAACATACACAGAAATATCAGTTGCCATTCGAGGCCAAAAGTATTTCAGTCTGGCTTGTTTTACTGAACGATCCATACCAGGGTGTGCAACACCTGGTACATCGTGAACTAGCTGTAAGGCTACATTCACTAGTGACTGTGGAATTACTAACTGGTATACTCTTCTGCTAGGAGTACCCAACTCGGCTGTTCGATACAGTAATTCTTGGTTCATGACAAAGTCACTGATGGGTGCTGGTGGCTTCACATTCAGAATAAGATCTTCCTGGAGCAGGAATCGAATCACACCAGACCACATGGGATCTGTTCGTTGAGCATTCTTTACATCTTCAGCACTAAATGGAGGGTCTGCAGTTACTATACTAACATGTCGCGACAAGGCATCTGCGACTACATTTGACTTGCCAGGTAAATGCTCAAAGGTGGGATTGAACTCTTGGATAGTCAAGGTCCATCTGGCTAACCTTCCAGTAGGTTGTTTGTTCTGGAATAAGGGTATCAGTGGAGCATGGTCTGTCAAGACATGAACAGAGTACTGATAAATAATGTCTCGGAAGTGCTTTAAAGACCATACTATTGCTAAAGCTTCTTGCTCAGTCACTGTATAATTACGTTCAGCCTTCGTAAGGACTCGGCTAGCAAATGCAACTGCGTTGTACTTGCCATCGGTCTTCTGAGCTAGTACGGCACCTATGCCAATCGAACTAGCATCAGTTGTCAGATAGAAAGGCTTAGAAAAATCTGGAAATTTCAAAATTGGAGCAGATGTTAGCTTTTCTTTTAGAGTTTGGAATGCTCTTTCTTGACGGAAGGTCCAAACAAAAGGAGCATCTTTCTTAAGCAACTCAGTTAGAGGAGCAGCTATGGAAGAAAAATTGGCAATGAAAGATCTATAAAAACCTGCTAAGCCCACAAAGGATCTTACGGCATCAGCAGTTTTGGGAGTTGGAAAATTTAGTACTGCAGTTACTTTACTTTGGTCAGTCGTAACCCCTCTAGGATTGACTACGTGACCAAGAAACTTAATTTCTGATCTGAAAAATTGACATTTTGACAGTTTGATCTTTAAATTGGCTTCTTCAAGCTTACCAAGTACTACATCAAGTCTTTTCAAGTGTGTATCCACGTCTTTAGACATGACGATTACGTCATCTAAGTACACCATAAGTGCATTACCTATGAGACCTCTACAGATATTAGTCATGAGCCTTGAGAACGTGATAGGGGAAGATCGTAATCCAAATGCCATACGGAGGAAGTGATAATGACCTGTAGGAGTGGAGAATGCAGTTAGTTCTTGGCTGTCCTCGTGAAGAGGGACTTGCCAAAACCCTTGTAACAAATCTAGGGTTGAAAAGACTTTGTTATCTCCGATATTACGTAAAAGATCACCCAGTACAGGGAGTGGAAAGCGATCTGGAATGGTTTTCGCGTTTAACTTCCTAAAGTCAATTACTGGGCGCCAAGTACCATCCTTCTTAGGTACTAGTATCAAGGGTGCATTCCAAGGTGAATTGCTAGGTGCAATAACTCCATCATCAAGCATTTGATTGATCAATTCTTCTGCGACAGCAACTTGTGAATGAGGCATTCTGTATGCAGGTATGTAGATAGGTCTAGTACCAGGTTCAAGTGGAATACGATGGGACAATAAGTTCGTTATACCCATCTTCTCACCTGGTAAAGCAATGGCTTTACGACGTTTGTTCAACAGAGTCAACAAACGCTTGACTTCATCTGGGAAGTCAGTGGGAGCTAAGTCTTTCTCCTCAACTTGTGGAACAGATTGATCCAGTGAAGTGGATGAGGTCTCCCCGGCAGAAATAGCACCGACCCACTGGTCAGGTGACAACTCATCCTCTACCTGAACAGGGTAAGGATAGTGAACAAGGTCAACAAGATTGGTATTTGCTCTAAGGCGAACACTGTGACCAGAAGTGTTGGCCAGGTAGAAATGGATCTTACTATCTCGTACAACATGTAAGGATGGTTCAACAAATAGACCTTTTACTTTGCAGGAATCACTGTCAACTAGGACGTTATCACCATCTGGAACACTAGGAACAACTACAGACACTCTAGTGAGAGCACTAGCCGCAACAGAGACGTCTTTCTGCAGACGGTATGTGACATCAACAAGAGATGGCATTACTAGTTGCAAGTAATTGTTTTCCGACAAGGCGTCCCCTGTGGAGAAACTACTACTCGAACTAGCAGGCATTGCAGGGATAGGTCGTGCACTCAAGGCAATCTGAGCGTCCTCGGACACTTGAGGCATCGGACTATCCTGCAAATCTGAAGGTATAGGTGGAACACTGATGGGAGTGACAGAATTACCAGTGCCTGACCGCTTGGGTATGCTACTGGAGAATGCATTAGCTTGTAAGGACTTAATCCGTACATCATACTCTGCAGCAGTATAACAGATTTCTGATCCAAGCTGGTAACCCCAGAATGGAACGATCAAGTCGTCAATTTGTGCATGCCATCGATAAGGGTCGAGTACAATGCGTAAGTCTCGCATGGAAGCAAATCCCAGTAGAAGGTCACCAGGGAAAGTAATCTGGTCGACAACAAGGAAGGAAGCAGTGAAGTCTCTACCTTGGATAGAAAAGGTTAGGGAAGTCCGACCGCGGACACGCAGGTGAGAACCAGATACTCCACTAAGGGAGGACACATGAGTCGGTTCTACGAGAAGGACATGTCGTAACTTCTTATCCTTAAACAAACTAGACCTAATAATATTGACTTGCGCACCAGAGTCCATGAACAAATGAACGGGCGCATTATAAACAGATGCTTGCACTATAGGGCCTATGGTTGCATTGGAAGTTATGTGCAAACAAAAGGGTGGATTGTCATCAGAAAAGACTTGTTCAACTCCATCCCCAAAATCATCTATGTCAGAGACATGTGAAGCAACATCATCAGCAGGGTTGTCATTCTCGAGACTGCTTAAGGCTTCAAAGGAATTGTGAACGGGGATGGTGTACTCATTATCACCTACTGTCACCATTGGACGGTTTGACTGGGGCGCTCGAATTCCCCCGACTGGGAAGAACGAGCCTAGTTCTGGTTATTTTGAGAATTGAAAGAATGAGCCTGGTTCTGGTTATTTTGAAACCCACGAGATCTGTTTCCTCTACGGGTTCTGCGGTTGGAACGACCACGGAAAGACCTCGAGTACTGAAGGTTATAGAGAGCATTACACTCAGATGTGTCATGTCCATGTATTCTATGATAAGTACAGTAGGGAAGATCTGAGTACTCATCATCAGTACGACGTCTCTTAGGGTAACTATCAGGAAAATTAATTGCAATATGGCCACGGAAACCACAGTTGTAACAATACCGCCGACTATGGTTACTGAATGTACTATGAATACTACGAGGTGTATAACGACTCTGTACACTGGTTCTTGGTGATCTCTGAGATGGTTGACGACCACGATTTGTCTCTGTGGCGCAAACAAGAGGTGGTGCAGACTGAGGCATATGTGTGACATTACTTTTAATACAAGGGAAAGTACCCTGGGGGCACAAGGAACGTACATGATTTAAGGCTGTAAGTGGTTCCATCTTACAGTTGGAGGATGAGCCTCATAAGCACACACGGAAGCAGGTGGCATTAGTTCTTTAATTGCTCCAAAAGCTGCTATTTTAGCAAGTGATTCTGTAAATGGTTTAGCCTCTTCAGGGAGAAAAGATGATGATTGGACAGCATTGATAAATGATGATAAAAGTTTGTCTAATCTAACAGCAAATGCACTCAACGATTCATTACTCATGGGTGTAGCATTCACTAGTTCCCTAAGAACGACATATGGATCAGCTGTTTTTACTGGGACAAGGAAAGAACGAATCAGTTCCTCATATTGTGACCACTTAGTAAGATTCCTGAAGTCTCGCATATCAAGGAGATCAACAACGTGAACAGCAGCAGGAGATTGATAAAGAGCTTCTTTAGCAAGTCTGATAAGACTTTCCTCTGAAGGAGGACCTTCACCTAGAGCACTAGCACGAGAACGAATGGCTGCAAACCATGCTTCAAGACTATGTACATGGCCATTGAATAAAGGTAACGCATCAAGGGAATCACGAGTATAACTATAATATCTCGGTGTCTGAGTCGGTGTATCAGTCGCTAAGAAACCGTGAGGACTGATGACAGGGCCAGCAGTAGCCTGAGAGGTCTGAGTGTCGACATTCACTAAAGTATCACTTGACGGTATGTGAGACATAATGGCAAAGTAGCACGAGAACAAATAAGGCAAAAATAATGAACAATAAAAATGATATAAAATTCTAGAATTGAAATAAAAGATATGCAACTAATTCTGCAGAAATAATAAAAAATTAATGTCTAAGATACAGTGCAAGAGGAAGGAAAACTCAATTTAAAGGACTATTGACCAAGAAAAAAAATTTACATTGAAATATACAAGTAAAAATATTACTGGAGACTGAATTAAATGCAAAATGAGCTGTCTTTACTCTTGCTAATAAAGAAATTAATTAATTAAATTTTTAAATCAATATGAAAGTATAAAATAAAATTATTAAATTGTTAACTGGGAAATTTAAGTATTTTCTAAGAATGCATAGACAAAATTAAAATATAATTCATAAAAAATATCAATAGAAGGAAATAATTCACTGCTGAACAAGTGCAACAAAATAAAGTGTAGAAATAATCACTGCAGGGATAAAGTGTCACTGGGAAAACTCAGGTTAAATGATAAAATTAAAATATGAAGATCAAAAAAAAAATAAACTGATTGAACACTTTAACTCTTAATTGTAAATTAGACAAAACAATTTACTCAAACAGAGTAAGGAAAACACTTTACGTTAAAAGTACTTGAAATTGCATCAAGAGTGAATTTGTTCAAAGAAATATAAAAAATATGAATAAAATAAAACACAGGAACAAAACAGGTAATATAACACTTACAGTGGCGGGGCACACAACAGTATTAGTATTTCTTACAACAAATTCCTGCTGTGACTGATACAACGAAATCTTGCTGTGACTGATACGACAAAAATTTGCTGGCAAAAATAATGGTACACAGTCTGTGAAAAAATTAGAGGAATGAGACACTGCTGGCATACGAAAAAAGGACACACATAGAAATAAATGGATAATTTAGTATACTGGGGTGAATATCACTGCATGAAATACAATGACAATTACTGGAGAATACAACGCTGAAAGAATACAATAAAAAAAATGAATCACTTCACACAGTGACTGACTGGTACACTACACAATAATACTTACTACAGACGAGTAGCATAAGAAAAAAACACAGAATAAAAAAATATAAGATAAGTGAAAACACTGAAAAATGTTATAAAAATAATGAGTCAAAGAAATACTGCGTTTACACTGAAAACACAAGGTTTAGAGTACACAAGCAATTTACTATAAATGTCTCACACACGCAAATGTCTTTAAATGCAAGAAAAATGTCTCAAGAAAATTATCACTGAAGTCTGGAGTAGTAGACGGGCGGTGAGGGGTGATGACGCCTCCTACATTCACACTGTTGTCGGAAGAAATGCGCGTTCTCGGGGAACTCTCATAATTGGGTTTTCGTTGGCGCTAGCTACAATCTCTTGACCAATTATGTGAGCCAAAACAGTACTAGGACCCGGTACAAGGGTACAAACAACCACAGGTAGATGAGGTGTCTGGTGGTGGGTGGCTGTTGGTGGTTATATAGTGGTGGGAGAGAGTGGTGGTGGTGGGTGTGACTCTGCTGGCACTCACTGATGCGCACCCCCACTCTACCCACGAAGGTGGCTTGATAACCCACTCTATGCCACAGGAATGGTGAAAACCACTCTTAGCATCCAACAGGGAGCACAAAGCGATATAGACAATACTTCAGAGGAACTTGGCTTACTTCTTACTGCGTGGCTTACTTCTCTCTCTCAGCTGGGTTAGAAGCTGGGTTGGCTGACTGGCTTACCCCACGAGAATGGCTGACTGGAAGACGTGTAACGATGCACAAAGCATGGAGGAGCAGTTGGATGACAGGAGACAGGCTGGATGATAGGCTGACTGGCATTCACTTCCACAGTCTGGCTTACTGACTGGCTTAATTGCAAAATCCGGGTCAACCCCTCAGAGATTGAAGCAATTAGCACACGAACTAAGCCAGGAAGCTTGAAACGGCTGCAACAGGCTTGCAGGCTGAAGGTTGTGAGGGGAGTGAGACGGCTGGTGGCTGGAGGTGGTGCGTGAGGGTAGGAGCTGGTGGGTGACGGTTCACCTTTTGACCCTGCCGCTACTCACAAACAGCCTTCTAACGCCTTGAATTACCCTTAAAAACGTAAATCCACGCTCCACACCGGTGCCACCATTTATCATGTGGGAGTTCGACACGTGGATTAGGTAAGAAATACTCACGTAGGCTGTTATTACGTATAATTGCAGATATGTGGAGAGAGCCCTGCCAGCCGTTACCTTGCCTCCTTGCTCACACTTGTAACACTGACTAGCCGCCCACAGTACCCTATGTGAGGGGGCCTTTGATACTGCTGAGGTCAGCACAATATGAATTCAGATAGTGACTCAGGCAGAGACGGTTGGTCGTTGAGTCAATGGTACACTGGTTACTGGTAACTGGTTACTACTACTGAGAGTAGCAGTAAACAAGACGCTCGCCCCTTCTGAGAGGGCTTGGCCCCTCAGGGCTGAAAGGGGCTGAAGGGGCTGAAGGGGGCTGATACCCCCCTCCTGGAGAAAATTTCTCCACACTGGGGGGCGGCGGAGGTTCGCTGCAGGTCAACTATTCATCACTTAACATTAATTTAATTTTCTCACTCGCCACCACTGCTGCTTGTCTTTTCTGAACAGCTTTAGTCGGTGTGGTTTCTGGAGAATCACTAATTTTGTTTTCAACACTGTGTAATTCTAACGGCACTAGTTTATTTATTGTCTGCTTATTCACTACACCTTTGTTCAAAACATCAACTGTCCTGATGATTCCATTTGCATCAGGATATATGGTCACGATTTTTCCAAGTGGCCATTGGGACCTCGGACCATCATTGTCGATAATCACTATGTCACCAGGTCTTAAGGACTTATGATTTTCAGGAACACCAGCTCCATAGAAGTGTTCTCTCAATGAGGTGAGATAGTCTTCTCGCCAAATTTTCTCCCAACGTTCAATCACTTTATTAAGGTGTTTGAATTTACGTCTGAGTTGCTCAGGTTCGAAATAAGTAGGATCCTCTATGATTTCTTTATCATTCATGGGAGGAACAGGTTCGAGCCTTCTGCCATGGAGTAAATGAGATGGACTTAACACTTCTAAATTGTCCAGATCATCGGTAACATAAGTTAGAGGTCTGTTGTTGACTCAATTTTCTATTTCAGGCACAACTGTACGGAATTCTTCTAAGTCGATTCTTTGACGATGAAGAGTCTTCCTTAAACAACGTTTCACAATGCCGATCATTCTTTCATAAAATCCGCCGTGCCATGGAGATTTAGGAGGAATGTATCTCCAACGACACCTGCGTTGATTCAGCATCTGTTGTACTTCTTGTTGATCAAAGATCTTGCTTATATAAGCAGCACCAGCAACAAAGTTCGTTGCATTATCTGAAATCATCAGTCTGGGACATGCCCTTCTGGCTGCAAACCTTCTGAATAATTTGATAAAGGTTTCAGCAGACATGTCAGTGGCTACTTCTAGATGTACTGCTCTAGTCGTAGCACAAGTGAACAAATAGATGTACACCTTGATGGGAACTTCGTCAACTGTTTTGGTTAAAATTATTGGTCCAGTGTAATCTACACCTGTCACCTCAAATGGAGTGACATGACAAACTCTTTCAGAGGGATATGGAGGTGGACCTGGATACTGACATACTCGCATATCATAGTGACGACAAGTAATACAGTCCTTTATTTGTTTTTTCACACTTTGTCGACCTTGAGGTATCCAGTAGGATTGTCGTATATGACAAAGTGTGTCAGCTACCCCACCATGTAACACGTTACTGTGGGCGTTTTACACAATCAGTTTTGTTAGCCAATGATTCTTGGGGATCAATAATGGATGTATGGCTTCTTTAGGTAGTGAAGAATTATGGATTCTTCCTCGACATCTTATAATCTTTTCTGAGTCGAGATAAAGTCCTAAAGAATTAATCATGACCGGTTTCTTTGGGAATTTATCTTGTGTTTCCAGAAATTTATATTCTGTAGAGAAAACATCTTTCTGTATTAGTTTCACCCAGTATTTAATGGATTCAAGACATTCATAATCAGGTTTTATTCCTTTAATGAATTTAAAGACAAGAGCTGTAACTCTTAAGAGTTTACCCAAAGATGAGTATTTAGATCCATCAATGACTATTTCTGTTGTGTCTGCAGTATTTACACAACTTCTTTCTGCTGTGTTCAAGCAGACTGTTTCTTCTGGCATAATGTGAGCTTTTTGCTGAGGCCAGTTATTTTCATTAGAGAGCCAGTTCGGTCCGTGGAGCCATAATTTATTATCCACAAATTTCTTGAGTGGGACACCACGTGACAACATGTCAGCTGGATTCTCTTGGGTAGAGACATGGAGAAAGATATAATCTCTCTGCATCTCTTTTATTTCTGCTACTCTGTTCTGTACATAAACCAGCTTACTCTTATTATTTCTTAACCACTGGAGAACTGCCTCATTATCACTCCAGATCACGGTTTTCTCAATAGTGAGATGATCAAGTACTTTGTTGAGATAGACAGCTAATTTTGTACCTACATAGAGTGCTGTCAGTTCCAATTGTGGTACTGTTCTGACCTTCAAGGGTGCGACCCTGGCCTTTGAAATAATTAGTGTACTTCCTTCAGCATTACTCATGTAAGCTACAGCGCCATAACCTCTGGTTGACGCATCACAGAACACATGTAATGTGTAATTGTTTCCCTCTTGACCTATTTGTCTGGGAAATTTAATTTGATGAAGTTGCTTAAACTCCTTGGATGTTTCATCCCATACTTGACTCATTTCTAGCGGCAAGTTCTCATCCCATCCAATTTTGAGTTTCCATGCATCTTGCATAAGCATTTTACCCTTTATGGTAATTGGTGAGACGAGTCCTAGAGGATCAAAACATTGTGATACCTCTGACAGTAAACTACGTTTAGTGAGTGTACTGCATGATTTATTGTTTATCCTTTTGAGACTCAAAGTATCTTCCTGTGTGTTCCAATTAAGTCCCAGCATATTGTTGCAATTAGGAATTTCAGTTTCAGGGAAATCTTCATTGATAAGTTCCCTTAATTGCATTGAATTTGTATTCCACATCCTTAGAGGCATATTTGCTTCTTTCATCTCCTTGTTAGCTTCTCTGTATAAGGATTTCAAATCCTCCTCTTTATTCACAGTACCTTGAAGATTGTCCACATAGAAACTTTTCTTTAAGATTTCCTTGAAGGGACTTTCAGATTTCTTCAAATGTGTATTTAGAGTAGCTTCTAATAAGAATGGAGAGGATGTTGCACCAAATAATACTGATTTGAAACGATAAGTTTTCACAGGACTTTGAGGATCATGTGGATTTTCAGGCCACAAGAATCGAGTAAAATCTCTATCTATTTCTTGTAGTCCTACTCTTAAGAAAGCTTCGGAAATATCAGCCGTGTAGGCATATGGGTTTGTGCGAAATTTCATAAGCACGTCTCCAAGCTTCTCAGTTAGTGAGGGTCCGGTCATCAAACAGTCATTAAGACTTGCTACATCTTTATTTGCACGTGCGCTGCAATTATATACAACACGTAGTGAGTGGTTTCAGAATCTTTTCTGACTCCATGGTGCGGGAGATAATGAGCGTTTGTCTTCAACTTATCTTCGACTATTTCCTCAATGAATTTATTGTCCAACTGTTCTTGTATGATATTATCATAGACAGTCAGTAGCTCTGGATTCTTCCTGAGCTCATGTATTTGTGCTTTCATTTGTCCGAAATCCATGCGATAATTGCTAGGCAGATGTGGTGGATTTAATTTCCATGGTAACCTAACCCAATACTGTCCATCTTTATATTTGACAATGTCCAAATATTGGTTATAAGTCTGAGACTCTTGTGGGCTTGGTTTATTTACATCAATACCTATCGCATCTAAATCCCACAACTTATCAACTGGTTCATTCATTTCTTCCAGTAATGATAATTTTTGCTGTGGTACATGATCAGCGGTTATTATCGTAACTAGTACATTTTCCACTGAATCAATATCAGCTTCTTTCCCACTTTGAGAGGGAATGGGACCACATATCATGTGGCCTCCTGCTGTTTTCAGCAAGTGAACATCATGTTTACTTACTATATTTTGCACAAAACAGTGATAATAATCACTTCCAATGATTAAATCAATTGGACTAATTGTGTCCGTCGGTATGTCAGGACAGGCTAACTTGACCTTAGCTGCTTTCAGTGCTGCAACTGTTTCTTTTAATCCCTGGATCTGCACAGACTTAGGCAAATCATCTACTACCACAGCTTCTACTGTCTTTTTCCTGTTTCCTAGACCAACAGTGATCCTGGCTAGGTCATATGTCTGTTTACCAGAATTGTGGAAAAAACCAGCTATATCTAACTGTATTTTGGCATAGGGTTGTTTATTCAGTTTCTGCAACACTGTTCTTCTTATGAAGGACCTTTGTGAGCCTTGATCAAATAATGTTAGCACATTGGTTTTGTGTAATTTATTATATAACTCAACTCGAGCTATCGGGAGAGCAGTTGCTTTAAACTTATCTCTCACATTTAATGCTGTTGCTTGTTGACTTCCTGATGCTGTGGAAGTCTGCTGCTGTTCAGCAAAAGTATTTGGGCATAATGCTGTATGATGCATACCCTTGCATTTAAAACACTTCTTCAGTGAGCATTTTCCTCCCTTGTGTTCACCTAAACACTTGATGCACATTTTCAGCTGATGAACACGTTGTTTACGTGCCTCCATTGATGTGTATTGACTACAATACTGTGCCCAATGTGTTCCATCACAAAATACACATTTTGGAGTACGTTTATGTATGACAGTCTGTTTACTGTCTATTGTATTCACAGCTTGATAAATGCCTATATGGGATTTCCCATTCTGTGGTTTAGTGGGAGTAGGTATACTCTTTATATACTGAGTTTAAGGTTTATTATCCACTGGATTTGTGGATTTTTCATCTTGTCTCGTTGCTTGCATGCATGAAACTATTGTTTGTAAACCATTGCTAATTTCCTCACAAGTGAAATAGCGTTTATTGAACATAATATTTAATCGTTCAATAGTTTGTGGTGACAACTTATCTTGTACAATACCACTGATAAACCAATCACATTGTCTTAGGTCATATTTAGCACCTAGAGATCTGAGACTATTGTCTAATGTGATTCTAAATGCCTGTAAGTCTGAAAAACAATGTTTGGGTGGCTTCAAGCTTGATATTAAGACTGCATGTCTAACTCTAGCCTTGTCAGCATCGAAGTAATTGTCTGCTAAGACACGTAAGGCTATTTGATAATTGCCTTTAACCACCGGAAATGACTTAATCAGTTCATAGGGTTCTCCCTTTACAAGACATTTAAGATAATTGAACTTAGCAATCTCATCTATGTCAGTTCGTGAATTTACTATGGATTGAAAACCACTAATGAATTCTTCATAATTATGACCTTGGAAATAGGTAATGACAATGTAGGTAAGCTTGGTAATGGGACACTTGTTGTTGTTACAGGTGTAACAGGTGTTTGACCACTCGTTACAGTAGATCTCTGTGACAGAGTTTTGCTGCAGATAGTCTGTACTCCTGTCCACCTTAATTGTTGATTACTAAAAGTATCCAAAACATTTTTAATTTCATCCTCAGATGGATCTGATTCAAGAAATTTATTTTCATAATGTGTATAGTTTGAATCAATTATTTTCATACGTTGTGTAAATAATTCAAATTTGACCTCGAGATCATCAAAATCTATGTTTGTATCTTGAGTTAATCCTATACAGACTGAAATTAGATTTTCTAATTGTGTAATCTTAGTCTGTAAAGACTGAAACTGAGTTTTTAAACAAGCCATTTTAATGGTATACTGAAAATTCCAGCACCATACTTAGAGTGTTTAAAAAACACTGTACTGCTATAAACAGCTGAGTTTTTGTTATGCTTAAGTCAGCAATAATCAGTCAGACACTACTGACCCACTAAGCTTAACCTCAGGGTCAATGACCATGAAGGGTACATCGTACATGTGGCTGGTGTTTATGGCTTGAGTTTGCTGTGTCAGCCTGACCACGATGATTAATCGTAAATAACGTTATACACTTCATTCACTATACACTATAAATGTCACTGTATAACTGTAAATCACACGTGAATATTACTTACACATATATAAATGTCACTGTTAATATATTTGAAAGCTTACACTTTATATAAGTTCCTTTAATATAACAGGTATATCTATAAGAAACAAACTTGAACACAATCTTGTCTCTTAATTTCTGTCTATAAACATTATAAATACTGTGTATATATATACACATAGACAAACAACATCACTTGGGTTGTTGTCTTAATCAGCACTTTTCGAGATTGGGGCAGTGGATGGAGGGTGTGGGTGAGTCACCCAGCTCCCGTTTTCTTTGGGTGAACGCTGGGTGAGCGCCCGTTTTCTTTTGGCTGCCCATTCTCTGTGATTGAGTCTGGCGGGACTCATTTATACTGATTTATATTGTAAAACACTAGTTTTACAGCTTTTTTCGAAGGACCTTGGCTCATAGGTTATTTGTACACTGTAGTACAACATATTTGGACCACAGTGTGGTCTTTATCCGGTTCGAGCACGACCAATTCTGTTGAATATTGGCCTTACCAGCTATGTTTAATTTATAAATATAAATATAGGAAACACTTAGCTGATAAATGACAGCAAATCGTCTACACAGCTGCCCCTGCTGAAGAGGTCTTGAAATCTGTCGAAAGCATCACAACAAGGGATGTCAAGAAATACAATTTGTAAGTTTATAAATTGCCCCTAGGGGGTGTTATGTCAGCATATTTCATGCACTGGTGGCTGACGATGTACGTACTTGTTTGGACTCAAAAGTCCACACCTTACTGCCGACTATAGGTTGATTACAAACTCCTTGCGACTCAAGAACTGCGCAGTCCCCCGATCTACAAGAAATTCGTAACATACCTTGCTCTTGTAACGTGAGCTATGGTGTTATCCACACCTTCGACAGGTATTGGTGACTTGATAGAAGCTGAAGTGTCCTTGGATGTCCACGTCTTCCATTGTCTAGGAAACGCACACTGGTACACTATGTTCCACAAGATTTGTCTTTATTGTTCACAACTTTATCACAAGAGAAGCTGATCACACTTCTCTTAAGTGTTTATTGTGTTTTGTGAGACACTTTGTTCACACTAACGCACAGATCAGTGTTCTTTGCTGGTTATCCTGGCGTCAGTGTCACTCGTAGTAGAGTCAAAGTTAATCTGCAAGACACCACAGCGCTCCAAGCCATCACTGCCCCCAGCACAAAAAAATGCTGACCTAGTACCTTTTGCTTCCTTGCCACCTCCTCGATGAAGCAAAGCAGAATGTTTGTTTCTTGCTTCATAAGCATAGACAACAATGTACACTATCTTTACTATGGTAATAAAGTGGGAGCAGGATTTTCCTTAATTGTCCTGCTAAAGTAAGAAATGTACTGTCTCTTATAAAAATACACTTTGCAACACCGCTGCAAGGAGCAGAGGTCACTTGACTACGTCGCATAGCATCTGTGATCAATTACTCACTGTAGCAGTAAACAAGACGCTCGCCCCTTCTGAGAGGGCTTGGCCCCTCAGGGCTGAAAGGGGCTGAAGGGGCTGAAGGGGGCTGATACCCCCCTCCTGGAGAAAATTTCTCCACAGTACCACACACACTGGGCCACCAACACTACCACCCATAATGGGCCACCAACACTACCACCCATAATGGGCCACCAACACTACCACCCACATTGAGCCATGAACAATACCACACACACTGGACCACCAACACTAGTACCCACACCGGGCCACCAACACTGATGCATACACTGAACCACCAACACTACCACCCACACTGGGCCACCAACAGTACCACACACACTTGGCCACCAACACTACCACCCACACTGAGCCATGAACAATACCACACACACTGGACCACCAACACTAGTACCCACACTGGGCCACCAACACTGATGCATACAATGGACCACTAACACTACCACCCACACTGGGCCACCAAGAGCACCACACACACTTGACCACCAACACTACCACCCACTCTGGGCCACCAACACTACCACGCACACTGGGCCACCAACAGTGCCACACATTGGAACACGACACTGCCGAACACACTGGACCACCAACACTGCACAAACCACACCCCAACAGAAACCTACAGTAACCCACACATCCCCCTCAGCTCAAACCCCACCCCCACAGAAACCAACAGCAACCCACGCAATGTACCCTCTCCCCCTATCCCCCTCACCACAACCCCCAACCGTACAGTAACCCGTTTATAGATGAATGGTTCAGAGAACCGACATGTTGATAAATTAGACACATGTGCAACTCTTGGGTATCTTTATTGAGGAAACGTTTCGCCACACAGTGGCTTCATCAGTCAATGAAGCCACTGTGTGGCGAAACGTTTCCTCAATAAAGATACCCAAGAGTTGCACATGTGTCTAATTTATCGTACAGTAACCCACAGCAACCCACAAACTGTACCCTCTATTCCCATCCCCCTCACCACAATCCCCACCCCCACTGTAAACTCCCATAGGCCCTCTCCCCCATCCCTCTCACCACAATCCCTACCCCTACTGAAACCCCCAATAGACCCTCTGCTCCCACCCCCACACCACAGACCCCACAGCTACAGCAACCCCCTATAGACCCCTGCCAGGGCACCTGCTTCCCCTAACCCACCTTTCTCCCCAGACCACAGTTATAGAAAAGAAGTTAAAGGTTTGATACACAAACACGGATGGAATAACGAATAAATGTGAGGATTGGCATGAAAAAATCAAGATGTCCCCAGACATTATAGCGGTCACAGAAACAAAACTCACTGAGACAATAACAGATGCAATCTTCCTACCAGAATATCAGAGGAAAGACAGAAGGAGCAGAGGGGGAGCAGGAGTTGCACTACTAATTAAAAACCGGTGGGGTTAACAAGAAAAGGAAGGAATGGACAAGATTGGAGAAAGGGATTACATAGTAGGTACAGTTCAGTCAGAGGAACATAAGGTAGTCATTGCAGTGATGTATAACTCACCACAGTACTGCTGGAGGCCAAGAGAGGAATATAATGAGTGCAATAGAGCAATGGTGGACACACTAGCTGAGGTGTTAAGACAGGCTCACTTGAGTAGAGTGAAGTTACTGGTTATGGGCGACTTCAACCACAGGGAGATTGATTGGTGAAACCTGGAGCCACATGGGGGTCTCGAAACATGGAGAGCCAAGATGATGGATCTGGTACTGGCAAACCTCATGCACCAACATGTTAGGGACACTACCAGAGAGAGAGAGGAGGATGAACCAGCAAGACTGGACCTTGTGTTCACCCTGAGTAGCTCAGACATTGAGGGCATCACATATGAAAGGCCCCTTGGAGCTAGTGACCACATGGTTCTGAGCTTTGAATACATCGTGGAGCTACAAGTGGAGAGGGTAACAGGAGTAGAAAGGGAAAAGCTGAACTATAAAGGGGGGACTACACAGGTATGAGGACCTTCCTACAGGAGGTTCAGTGGGTGCGAGAGTTGGCAGAAAAGTCAGTAAACGAAATCATGGACTACGTAACAACAAAATGCAAGAAGGCAGAGGAAAGGTTTGTTCTCAAGGATAACAGAAATAATGGGAAGAACAGAACAAGCCCCTGGTTTATCCGAAGGTGTAGAGAGGCAAACACTAAGTGCTCTAGAGAATGGAAAGAGTACAGAAGACAAAGGACTCAGGAAAATAAAGAGATTAGTTGATGAGCCAGACACGAATATGCACAGATAAGGAGGGAGGCCCAGTGGCAGTACGAAAACGACATAGCATCGACAGTCAAGTCTGACCTGAAACTGCTTTACAGCCACATGAGGAGGAAGACAACAGTCACGGACCAGGTAATCAGGCTGAGGAAAGAAGTTGGTGAGCTCACAAGAAATGAACAAGAAGTATGTGAGGAGCTCAACATGAGATTTCAGAAAGTATTTATAGTGGAGGCTGAAGGGACACTGGGAAGACAAAACAGTGGGGTACACCAACAAGGGATATACCAACAAATGTTGGACGAATTACACACAACTAAGGAGGAGGTGAAGAAGCTCCTTAATGACTTTGATACCTCAAAGAGAGTGGGACCGGACATCTCTCCGTGGGTTCTTAGGGAGGGAGCAGAGACACTGTGTGTGCCACTAACCGAAATCTTCTACATTTCCCTTGAAACTGTGCAACTACATGAAGTATGGAAGATGGCAAATGTAGTCCCAATCTTTAAGAAATGAGACAGAAATGATGCACTAAACTACAGACTGGCATCACTGACATGCATAGTATATAAAGTCATGGAGAAAATTATCAGGAGGAGATTGATGGAGCACCTGGAGCAGATAAAAGATTATAAACAACAGCCAGCATGGATTCATAGAAGGTAAATCCTGTGTCACAAACCTAATAGAGTTTTATGACAAGGTAACTGAAGTAAGAAATGAGAGGGAGGGGTGGGTTGATTGCATTTTCTTGGACTGCAAGAAGGCCTTCGATACAGTTCATCGCAAGAGGTTAGTACAGAAGCTAGAGCATCAGGCACATAACAGGAAGGGCTCTGCAGTGGATCAGAGAATACCTAACAGGGAGGCAACAGGGAGTCATGGTCCTTGATGAGGTATCACAATGGGCGCCTGTGACGAGCAGGGTCCCTGTGGGACCCTACTCGTCACAGGCCCCCATTGTGCTAACTCTTCTGAACTTGACTGTGCAAGCCTACTGTGTAGGCGAAACGTTTCAGAATAAAGATACCTAACTGTTGCACATGTGTCTTAGTAAGATGTTGTGTCGATAACAGCTTGTGTAAACGACATGAGGGAAGGGATAGACTCAGAAGTGTCCCTGTTTGCAGATGATGTGAACTTAATGAGGAGAATTAAATCAGATGTGGACCAGACAGGTCTACAAAAAGACCTGGGCAGGCTGGATGCATGGTCCAGCAACTGGCTCCTAGAATTTAACCTCACCAAATGCAAAATCATGAAGATCGAAGAAGGGAAAAAAAGACCACAGACAGAGTATAGGCAATGAGGCGAAAGACTGCAAACCTCACTCAAGGAGAAAGATCTAGGAGTGAGTATAATACCGAGTACGTCGCCAGAAGCACACATTAACCAGATAACTGCTGCGGCATATGGGCGCCTGGCAAACCTCAGAATAGCGTTCTTGTACCTCAGCAAGGAATCGTTCAAGATTTTATATACTGCGTACGTCAGGCCCATACTGGAGTATGAAGCACAAGTTTGGAACCCACACCTGGTCATACACGTAAAGAAATTAGAGAAAGTGCAAAGGTTTGTAACATGGCTGGTTCCAGAGCTAAGGGGAATGTCCTACGAAGAAAGGTTAAGGGAAATCGGTCTGACGACACTGGAGGACAGGACGGTCAGGGGAGACATGATAACTACATACAAAATAATGCGTGGAATAGACAAGGTGGACAGAGACAGGATGTTCCAGAGATGGGACACAGAAACAAGGGGTCACAATTGGAAGCTTAAGACTCAGATGAGTTAAAGGTATGTTAGGAAATATTTCTTCAGCGACAGAGTTCTTAAGAACTGGAATAGTCTGGCAAGCGATGTAGTGGAAGCAGGAACCATACATAGTTTTAAGACGAGGTATGATAAAGCTCATGAAGCAGGGAGAGGGAGGGCCCAGTATCGGTCAGTGAAGAGGCTGGGCCAGGAGCTGAGTCTCGACCCTTGCAAGTACAATTAAGTGAGTACAATCAGGCGAGTACTGCTTCCTACACTGGGCCACCAACTACCTCACACTGGGCCACGAACGCTGCCACCCACACTGGGCCACCAACACTATCATCCACACTGGGCCATCAACAGTATCACACACTGGGCCACCAACACTACCACCACACTTGGCCAACAACACTACCGCCCAAACTGGGCCACCAACGCTACCACCCACACTGGGCCACCAACGCTACCACCCACACTGAGCCACCAACAACACCACACACACTGGAGCACCAACACTGACGCATACACTGGACCACCAACAATACCACCAACAGATAGATGGATAGAAATATAGAGAAATGCCTTCTGAATGCAACATAGAGGGTTATAAACTATTCCACACTGATAGGGTCAACAGCAAGAGTGGTGGAGAGGCGATGTATATCAAAGATAATTTAAACTGTTTTGACAGACAAGATGTAAGATTAGAAACATCGGATACAGAATCTGTTTGGCAACAGTTTCTCGAAGGTCGTGAAAAATTAATTTTGGGTGTGATTCATAGGCCCCTAAACCTTGATAGGGAGTGCGGTAGGCTGCTATGGGACGAAATTCATAAGGCGTCTAGATATGAAAATGTTGTGTTAATGGGAGATTTTAACTTTACACAAATTGATTGGAACAATGTGACAGGAAATCTTGAGTCTAGTGACTTTCTTGATACGGTTCAAGACTGCTTTTTAAAACAGTGTGTGACAGAACCAACTAGAGGAAACAATCTGCTTGACTTGATTCTTGCCAACAAAGAATTACTAGTTAATAATCTTGAGATTAGTGATGAGCTAGGGGAAAGTGATCACAAACCACATAGTTCCAATATATCATAGAATCACCCAGATAACTGCAATGAAGTTGCTGTCCCAGATTTTCGCTTGGCCAACTTCATGGTTATAAGAAATTACCTGGGTGGGCTAAACTGGGACGACCTTACTATGTGTCAGGTAGTTAGAGTTGGTTGCCAATATGACTTTTGTCCCGAGTAGGGAAATAAGATCTAACAAAAATGATCCCAAATGGATAAACAATAGGTTAAAACATCTCGTTGATCAAAAGAGAGGCATATATAGGCGTATCAAAAGTGGGGAAGTGCAGTTAAGAAATCAATATATTCCATTAAAGAGAGATATTAAAAAGGAATAAGAAAAACAAAAAGGGATTATGAAGCTAAAGTCGCAAGGGATTCGAAGACTAACCAAATAGTGTTCTTTCAGGTATACAGAAGTAAGATTAGGGACAAGCCTCCAACATTACCTCCCACACTGGGCCACCAACACTACCACCCACACTGGGCCACCAACACTACCACCCACACTGGGCCACTAACACTACCACCCACATTGGGCCACAAACAGTACCACCCACACTGGGTCTCCAACATTACCATCCACAATGGGCCAGGACCACTGACGCATGCACTGGACCACCAACACTGCCGCATGCACTGGACAACGAACACTGCAGCATGCACTGGACCACCAACTCTACCGCATTCATTGGGCCACCAACACTGCCGCATGCACTGGACCATCAGCACTGCTGCATGCACTGGGTCACCAACACTACGTGACGAGGTGCCAGAGTGGTTACCTGTGACGAGTGGGGTTCCACAGGGGTCAGTCCTACGACCAGTGCTATTTTTAGTATATGTGAATGACATGGAGGAAGGGATAGACCCAGAAGTGTCTCTATTTGCGGAAAACAATATGATGTTCAATGAAGATAATGTAACTACACCGTTATGGAAAACTGGAGGAGATAAAAATTAAAACTGAGTATACTTCAAACTCTAATCATATGCATGCAAAACAAATCTATACTTGTCCAATACAAAAAAAAATCTTCTATACACGAGATTTTGATGTATACATTTCCCTTGCATTTCCGCCATAGGAAAAGTGGGCAGAGCTTGTGTACTGGAGCCCGCCTTGCTCCAGTGTTCCTCACCATGCCACGCTACAGTGATCTGCCAGAACTCGGTGAGGATGCTGGGCTCTGGGGCCCTCGAAAAGATATCTCTTCGCACAGACAAGATCCTGAAGAGGGAAGTGTTATCAGATCCTGGGGGCCCCAGAAGCCAGCTTCCTGGGTGGTACGGTGCCAGGTGGGAGTGAAGCAGCTGCTCCCTTGAGGTTGTAAATTGCCATCCTAGTCACCTTCAGGTCTGCTACATGTATCGAAGACATGCCTTGCTCTTATAGGGTGAGTGCACAGGTCTTCTCTGCAATTGAAAATTTAGCACAACCCATTCTGACAACTTGGAGGGGAGATATAGCGTGGCAAAGTTTGTGGTCGAGTTACAAAAGGGGCAGAGAGGAACAATGTAATAAACCTCGTTCCTCACCGAGCTCTGGCAGAACACTGAAGTGGAAATTGATCTTGAACTTACGACCAGAGGTTTGGTAAGAAGGGTAAGGAAGAAGGATGGGTAAGGATAAAAATATGGGAAAAGGATGGGAGGGGGAAGAGAGGTGGTGTCCCGCCATAGTAAATATAGCGAATTTACAATAGTAGATGTGAAAGTAGAAAAGTTATATAAGATATCTCCATTATTAGGGGCGATGATATCCTTAGTAGACATAGAAGGGCTCTGGTGTTACTCAGTCATCTTCATCTGCAGGGAGGTTGCTCAAGATCATTGGTCGTTGGTAATCATCCTGTTGGATGAAACGACGCTCCCTCTGTGCAAGAGTCATTCTTTGGGTTCTGTGGGGAGGAGTGTTAATGATATAGTCGGTAGTATTTGCAACTTGAGAAGGATGCTCTCTGTCTAGTATATAGAGTTCTTGCATTGCATAGAATTGCCTCTTCTTCAGCATATCAAGACGTACGTTTAGAGCAGCAATATCCTGTTAGATGTGTAAATCTGCCATCCTGATTCCGTCTCTCCTCCTGGTACTCGTAATAAAGCGGAGAGCTCTATTCTGGACCCGTTGCAACCGTAGTATGTTAGTCTGTGTTGTTAACGACATTGGGACTCATGGGTGTTCGAGTATAGGTCTTATCATAGTTTTATACAGATGTTTTTTGACGTGTGAAGAGGCTTGATTAAATCTATAGAGACTGCTAAGACAGCCTTTGGCTATGTTGATCTTTTTACTGACGTGAGATGTTGAATGGAGTAATCTGTCTATTTCATATCCCAAGATCTTGTTATGGTTTCTAATGGCTACAGGTGTACCTCTGATGGAGATACCCCCTTGTCTTCGATGGTTGATGCAAAACATCTTATCGTACTAAAAAGGACTTTGTTAGGGTTGGTCGTAATTCTCCATTTCTTTTCCCAATTAGATGTTCGGCGAAGTTCAGCATTCATTTTTTCTATGACCCTCTCATACTTATATTTCCCTGTTACAGGGGTTGATGAGACGACATGGATAACATCATCGGCAAATTGTATTATAATTGTATCATTGAACTCCGGTTGAGGAAGATCGTTTACATAAATGTTGAATAGTATTGGGGTAAGGCATGATCCTTGTAGGACACCAGCTGTTGCTTTAAAAGGCTCTGTCAACCTGCCGTGAAAGGTAGGAATGATTTTTCTTTGAGACAAGAAGTTATATATAAATCTGAGAAAGGACCAGTTATGGTCAGGTAGGTTAACAAGTATATATATATGACCATCATGCCATAAGCTATCAAAAGCTTTGTGAACATCACTGGTGGCAATTAAGGCAACATTGCCCTGATGTTTCAGGCTGGCTACAGCATCGAAAATAATATTTATTGCGTGATGGGTACCTCTATGAGTACTGAAGCCGACCTGTTTTTCAGTAAAGAGGTGATTATACTCCATGTAACACTGAAGGTGGCATAATGGGGGAAACACTGGAGTAAGATGGGCTCCAGTACACAAACTCCACCCATTTTTCCTATGGCAGAAACGCATGCACTAAAATCTTGTGTATAGGTTTGTTCTGCATGCACTGCACAATGGTGTGAGAAAGTAATGTGAGGGACCTTGGAGTTGTAATGTCTGAGGATCTCACTTTCAAGGATCACAACTGTGCCACGATCACATCTGTGAAGAAAATGATAGAATGGTTAGTGAGAATGTTCAAAACAAGAGATGCCAAGCCATTGATGACCCTTTTTAAATCACTTGTTTTCTCTAGGCTGGAATACTGCTGTACATTAACATCCCCATTCAAAGCAGGTGAAATTGCACTTCTAGAGAATGTACAGAGAACCTTTACTGCATGTATAAGTTCTGTCAATAATCTTAACTACCGGGAATGCTTGGAAGCACTTGACTTGTATGGATCATTCCTAGAAATCACTCCCTGTGAAAGTAAAATACTGGGCAGGCAGTGCAAAATATCTCTAATGAAAATTAGGGGCGCTATTGGTACAATAAGAGAGAACACAATAAGTGTCTGGGGCCCAAGACTGTTCCACATCCTCCCACCAAGCATCCAAGACTGTTCCACATCCTCCCACCAAGCATACACCCTAGGCTGCCTTCAAGGGGGTCAGTATGTTAATATTTTTTTTTTCTTCCGATTTCTTTCATTTTTGGCGTACATAAAGACGTGTTTATGAAACATATTATCTGTAATTTTCAATAATATAGCCAAAAAAAACAGCTGAGAAAAATATATGTATGCTGAAAATTGCATTTGGCAGGAAGGTGCAAGTTAGTGGCACTACGAAAGGTGGTTTTGGGACTTGGTACTAATAAGCAATCATAATACAATATTCTAACAAAGTGCAGCCACTGTAAATATCTTATCTTTATTCTGCAAAAAATAAAGTTTGTAAGTTTATTACATGTTGCACAATACCTGCCCCTTTACTCGCATATAACTCCCAAAATATTTGGAAAAATGTTATTCTCTCATCGCCAGACAGGAGAACAATCATTGATTTACGATTGTTTTTAGTAAAGCATTTCATTTAAATCAATAATAAAGACTAGTCTTGATGAAATAAGTCAATAACTTACTTCCGAGATAATCGCCTAGAAAGCCAGCCGGCCTCCCGACTCGGGAAAAATATAAATTGTTCGAGAAAATTGCGTTTGTTTCAGGGTTTACTTGTGATATAGTGTAGTTATCCTTTCCAAAATACCGTTTTCTCTTACTCAAGATCATAGAATATGATATAGGAAGAAGGGGAAATGATTTTATTCCTGATATCGCTGATAGACACTCGCCATATTATGGCCTATTTTATTAATTCTAGTGTACATATCATATTTTGTATATAATTTATAGGGTTTATTATGTCATATTAGATCAATTCTGTTAGATAAATAAGCCGTAAAGTTGATATTAGCGCAATAATGATGAATTTTCTCCGGACTCCTACTGCCTCCCGAGTGCCGGGATGTTGCAAGATGGTTCATGATTGGTTGACACTCGTGGTATAAACTCCACCCACTCTTATATAATGCCTAATAGTCAATTATTATATTTTTTTTATATTTTATTTAAAACCAATGCAGCTTTACATATATAAATAAACATAAAAAGAAAACATCTTAGATCTCAAAACCGAAAGCTCATTACTGTTACTATGGAAAATTTTATAGGGGTGATTACCTGTATGCACCTCAACATCATATACATACAAGTAATCTCATTGGGAGACAACCATATTGTTTACCGTAGTCACTTAACCACCCCTGGTCACGGCAGTGGTCCCTTCGACCTCACAATCTTATCCATATCTATCCGAGACCAGTATGGATTGGATAGCACCCACAAGTACGGTGCTACTAATTAATTGTGTACTGTATAGATTATATTAGTGTAACTGAATGAAGGGGGGGGGGTAGGTCACACATGGGTATATCCATCAAGGAAAAACACTTGTACATAATCTCTCCACTTACCAGATATTCTCTGGTGGTCACTTGATGTAGCTGGATCACTCATAACCTATCCAATTACAACATACTTAACTGGCCAGTATCAGTCTGTTATAACTAGAAGGGTTACTTGACTGTGGGTGATTGATACTCCTTATTTCCTCCATTCACCATCTCATTTCGATGTCCTGTTACACCGACACGGTTCTCATACCAGCAGGACGAGGTATCCGTTGGTTTGTCCCGGTTTAGAAGTCATGACTCAATGAACTTCACTTTCCTCGTCTCGGGAACAACGTGGTCTAGCGTGTTCACTCGGAGCAAGGCGACTTATTTCACTTCACGCATTCTCTTAACTTAGCGTTATTATCATTAATTACATTACAATTCACAAGACGATTTAATGTCTCATAATTATTATACACATTAGAGATCACTCCATTAAGATCTGAGACCGATGAGTGATGATTAAACCAAGGGTAATTTTCCCAGTGACAGTCCATGGTGACGCGCCAGTCACCAGGCCCTACCTTTATTCACTCATTTTACCACTTTATTACGGTGGTCCCGTAAATCACGTTCCCTCACTCTCCACCAGGAACAGTTACGACACTTCCTATTATGAAATGAGGCCTATATTAATCCTTAGGCCGCCGTGAACGCCAATTTCCTGGTTTCATGCTTTCCCAGCCTCCTCACTACATTCAAAACACTGCCGCCTCCCCGTGCCCCAGCTCGACCTCTCGCCCGCACATCTGTGCATGCGCAAAGGGAACTCTGTTGGTTCTATCCTATTTTCAAATACATTTTTAACCCATTAAACACATTAAACACCTATTAGGCACTATAGTTTTGGAAAATTAAAAATTTTCCACAACTATACAACTATAACCTTCATTATGAACATCACAATGAAAACAAACCCCATCGTTGTACATGATATAAATCAAACAGTTCTTGTAACGTTAATTCTCACTAATTAACAGCAAACTTTTGTATTAAGCAAAAACTTACATCAAGAACCTACACTTAATAGCAAAACAATTCCAGGTTTATGACCTGTTATATAAACTTGAATGAAACAGGACCATCATACTGTAAAGGTTTTACATAAAGCTTAGCATTTGACAAAAACTTATAACAAATAAAAGGGCATATACAGAAAAGGAAATGTTTCTAAAATCAAATTAAACAGATGCACAGATATGCACAGCACAAAGCAGTATATAAGTATATCTCAAAACTACAACACCTGACACATATCATAAATACAAACTAAAAATAAATAACACAAAATGACTCGAAAAACATATTACTCAAGAATCGTGTCATACAAGGCCAAATATGCGTCCAAAAATACATAACAAAAACCTTCGAGTTTACACCTACATTCATGAAAAACGTCTGAAGATCATATCGAGCCTATGAGCTCCACATCCACACGTGGCATGAAAACCTCAAGATGATGCATAAAGCATCCATGAATACCTGGACACCAGTCCATACCCACATTCACAACACTCTCACGCCCCCCAGGAGACGAGCCCTCTGTAACCCCTTTATCATACACACATATATTATTATTCACAGATTCACAAGAATTCCTAGCGTTAGCATTCTATATCCTTCAGAGAAAACCAGATCCCATCTCCTTCCATACAATTCCCTGTTCCGACACATCGTTCGATAACGTTTTTTTTAACGTTATCGCAAGAACCCGCCTTCGCACCTCACTATACCCACTCCCCGTCATCACCCACGATATATATATATATATATATATACATATATATATATGTATATATATATACATATATATATATATATATATATATATATATATATATATATATATATATATATATATATATATATATGTCGTGTAGGTAGTAGGTTGGTAGACAGCAACCACCCAGGGAAGTACTACCGTCCTGCCAGATGACTGTGAAACAGAAACCTGTAACTGTTTTGCATGATGGTAGGATTGCTGGTTTCTTTTTCTGTCTCATAAACACGCTAGATAACAGGGACATCTTGCTACTCCTACTTACACTTTGGTCACACTTCACAGACACACACATGCATATATATATACATACATATATATATACATATATATACATACATATATATATATATATATATATATATATATATATATATATATATATATATATATATATATATATATATATATATATATACATACATCTAGGTTTTTCTCCTTTTTCTAAATAGCTCTTGTTCTTCTTTATTTCTTCTATTGTCCATGGGGAAGTGGAAAAGAATCTTTCCTCCTTAAGCCATGCGTGTCGTATGAGGCGACTAAAATGCCGGGAGCAATGGGCTAGTAACCCCTTCTCCTGTAGACATTTACTAAAAAAGAGAAGAAGAAAAACTTTATAAAACTGGGATGCTTGAATGTGCGTGGATGTAGTGTGGATGACAAGAAACAAATGATTGCTGATGTTATGAATGAAAAGAAGTTGGATATCCTGGCCCTAAGCGAAACAAAGCTGAAGGGGGTAGGGGAGTTTCAGTGGGGGGAAATAAATAGGATTAAATCTGGAGTATCTGAGAGAGTTAGAGCAAAGGAAGGGGTAGCAGTAATGTTGAATGATCAGTTATGGAAGGAGAAAAGAGAATATGAATGTGTAAATTCAAGAATTATGTGGATTAAAGTGAAGGTTGGATGCGAGAAGTGGGTCATAATAAGCGTGTATGCACCTGGAGAAGAGAGGAATGCAGAGGAGAGAGATAGATTTTGGGAGATGTTAAGTGAATGTATAGGAGCCTTTGAACCAAGTGAGAGAGTAATTTTGGTACGGGACCTGAATGCTAAAGTAGGAGAAACTTTTAGAGAGGGTGTGGTAGGTAAGTTTGGGGTGCCAGGTGTAAATGATAATGGGAGCCCTTTGATTGAACTTTGTATAGAAAGGGGTTTAGTTATAGGTAATACATATTTTAAGAAAAAGAGGATAAATAAGTATACAAGATATGATGTAGGGCGAAATGACAGTAGTTTGTTGGATTATGTATTGGTAGATAAAAGACTGTTGAGTAGACTTCAGGATGTACATGTTTATAGAGGGGCCACAGATATATCAGATCACTTTCTAGTTGTAGCTACACTGAGAGTAAAAGGTAGATGGGATACAAGGAGAATAGAAGCATCAGGTAAGAGAGAGGTGAAGGTTTATAAACTAAAAGAGGAGGCAGTTAGGGTAAGATATAAACAGCTATTGGAGGATAGATGGGCTAATGAGAGCATAGGCAATGGGGTCGAAGAGATATGGGGTAGGTTAAAAATGTAGTGTTAGAGTGTTCAGCAGAAGTTTGTGGTTACAGGAAAGTGGGTGCGGGAGGGAAGAGGAGCGATTGGTGGAATGATGATGTAAAGAGAGTAGTAAGGGAGAAAAAGTTAGCATTTGAGAAGTTTTTACAAAGTAGAAGTGATGCAAGGAGGGAAGAGTATATGGAGAAAAAGAGAGAGGTTAAGAGAGTGGTGAAGCAATGTAAAAAGGGAGCAAATGAGAGAGTGGGTGAGATGTTATCAACAAATTTTGTTGAAAATAAGAAAAAGTTTTGGAGTGAGATTAACAAGTTAAGAAAGCCTAGAGAACAAATGGATTTGTCAGTTAAAAATAGGAGAGGAGAGTTATTAAATGGAGAGTTAGAGGTATTGGGAAGATGGAGGGAATATTTTGAGGAATTGTTAAATGTTGATGAAGATAGGGAAGCTGTGATTTCGTGTATAGGGCAAGGAGGAATAACATCTTGTAGGAGTGAGGAAGAGCCAGTTGTGAGTGTGGGGGAAGTTCGTGAGGCAGTAGGTAAAATGAAAGAGGGTAAGGCAGCCGGGATTGATGGGATAAAGATAGAAATGTTAAAAGCAGGTGGGGATATAGTTTTGGAGTGGTTGGTGCAATTATTTAATAAATGTATGGAAGAGGGTAAGATACCTAAGGAATGGCAGAGAGCATGCATAGTTCCTTTGTATAAAGGCAAAGGGGACAAAAGAGAATGCAAAAATTATAGGGGGATAAGTCTGGTGAGTATACCTGGTAAAGTGTATGGTAGAGTTATTATTGAAAGAATTAAGAGTAAGACGGAGAATAGGATAGCAGTTGAACAAGGAGGCTTTAGGAAAGGTAGGGGGTGTGTGGACCAGGTGTTTACAGTGAAACATATAAGTGAACAGTATTTAGATAAGGCTAAAGAAGTCTTTGTGGCATTTATGGATTTGGAAAAGGCGTATAACAGGGTGGATAGGGGGGCAATGTGGCAGATGTTGCAGGTGTATGGTGCAGGAGGTAGGTTACTGAAAGCAGTGAAGAATTTTTACGAGGATAGTGAGGCTCAAGTTAGAGTATGTAGGAAAGAGGGAAATTATTTCCCAGTAAAAGTAGGCCTTAGACAAGGATGTGTGATGTCTCCGTGGTTGTTTAATATATTTATAGATGGGGTTGTAAGAGAAGTAAATGCGAGGGTCTTGGCAAGAGGCGTGGAGTTAAAAGATAAAGAATCACACATAAAGTGGGAGTTGTCACAGTTGCTCTTTGCTGATGACACTGTGCTCTTGGGAGATTCTGAAGAGAAGTTGCAGAGATTGGTGGATGAATTTGGTAGGGTGTGCAAAAGAAGAAAATTAAAGGTGAATACAGGAAAGAGTAAAGTTATGAGGATAACAAAAAGATTAGGTGATGAAAGATTAGATATCAGATTGGAGGGAGAGAGTATGGAGGAGGTGAATGTATTCAGATATTTGGGAGTGGACGTGTCAGCGGATGGGTCTATGAAAGATGAGGTGAATCATAGAATTGATGAGGGGAAAAGGGTGAGTGGTGCACTTAGGAGTCTGTGGAGACAAAGAACTTTGTCCTTGGAGGCAAAGAGGGGAATGTATGAGAGTATAGTTTTACCAACGCTCTTATATGGGTGTGAAGCATGGGTGATGAATATTGCAGCGAGGAGAAGGCTGGAGGCAGTGGAGATGTCATGTCTGAGGGCAATGTGTGGTGTGAATATAATGCAGAGAATTCGTAGTTTGGAAGTTAGGAGGAGGTGCGGGATTACCAAAACTGTTGTCCAGAGGGCTGAGGAAGGGTTGTTCAGGTGGTTCGGACATGTAGAGAGAATGGAGCGAAACAGAATGACTTCAAGAGTGTATCAGTCTGTAGTGGAAGGAAGGCAGGGTAGGGGTCGGCCTAGGAAAGGTTGGAGGGAGGGGGTAAAGGAGGATTTGTTTGAGAGGGGCTTGGACTTCCAGCAGGCATGCGTGAGCGTGTTTGATAGGAGTGAATGGAGACAAATGGTTTTTAATACTTGACGTGCTGTTGGAGTGTGAGCAAAGTAACATTTATGAAGGGGTTCAGGGAAACCGGCAGGCCGGACTTGAGTCCTGGAGATGGGAAGTACAGTGCCTGCACTCTGAAGGAGGGGTGTTAATGTTGCAGTTTAAAAACTGTAGTGTAAAGCACCCTTCTGGCAAGACAGTGATGGAGTGAATGATGGTGAGAGTTTTTCTTTTTCCGGCCACCCTGCCTTGGTGGGAATCGGCCAGTGTGATAATAAAAAAATAATATATATGTATATATATATATATGTATATATGTATATATATATATATATATATATATGTATATATATATATATATATATATATATATATATATATCGTGGATGATGAGGGGGAGGGGGTATAGTGAGGTGCGAAGGCGGGATACATTTTTTTTTTATTATCACACCGGCCGATTCCCACCAAGGGAGGGTGGCCCGAAAAAGAAAAACTCTCACCATCATTCACTCCATCACTGTCTTGCCAGAAGGGTGCTTTACACTACAGTTTTTAAACTGCAACATTAACACCCCTCCTTCAGAGTGCAGGCACTGTACTTCCCATCTCCAGGACTCAAGTCCGGCCTGCCGGTTTCCCTGAATCCCTTCATAAATGTTACTTTGCTCTCACTCCAACAGCACGTCAAGTATTAAAAACCATTTGTCTCCATTCACTCCTATCACACACGCTCACGCATGCCTGCTGGAAGTCCAAGCCCCTCGCACACAAAACCTCCTTTACACCCTCCCTCCAACCTTTCCTAGGCCGACCCCTACCCCACCTTCCTTCCACTACAGACTGATACACTCTTGAAGTCATTCTGTTTCGCTCCATTCTCTCTACATGTCCGAACCACCTCAACAACCCTTCCTCAGCCCTGTGGAATATATATATATATATATATATATATATATATATATATATATATATATATATATATATATATATATATATATATATATATATATATATATGTATATATATAATCCTCCATGATATTATCTAAAGCTCTTATGACACCCTCATTTAGTCCTCCAATATCTAGGCTTAAAGCTCTCAGAGCCGACACCCCACGGCCTCCCACCCTCTGTATCACCATACTCAACCAACATCTGACCACCTCTAACCCTTCACAAAAATAAACTACATGAAACGCAGTCTCATCCCCTCCACAGATACCACACCCCCCACCCTCTACAACCTTTCTGTTTCATAGAATCGCTCATGACGGAAGGATACCATGCAGAAAACGAAACATCACCTCACGTGCCCGAGGGTTTAACTTCAGCTTACTAATTCTATACCAAATGCTCTTCCACGTGTACATGGGGAACAAACCCTCAACTGGGACAACGCACCTACCTACCATCAACCTACACAAAACCCTTATTCGAACATTTCTCAGTTCCTTAACCAACATCAAAGCCCTCAAAACGATTTCGCATTCCCTCAACTCTATTCCTCTATACCACATACCCAGCCTATCATGTATCCTATCCAACTGCCCTGCCTTCACACCCACACGCAAAACTTCCCATTTAAGAAACACACATTTAGCCCTCCTTCTCAGATCTATCAACCCCAACCCACCCTGACATATAGGTAACATTACAGCTTCTCTCCTTAACCAATCACAACTTGAACCCCACATGGCATTGGGGGAAAAGTGCTCTCGTGGATCGAGTCATGGCTCACAAACAGGAAGCAGAGAGTGTCCATGAATGGGGTTAAATTCGAGTGGGGATCTGTAACAAGTGGGGTTCCACAGGGATCAGTCTTGGGCCCGTTGTTGTTTATAATATATATCAATGAGCTTGATGAGGGTATTACTAGTAATATGAGCAAATTCGCCGATGACTCAAAGATAGGTAGGATAATTGATTCAAACGTAGATGTTAGGGAACTTCAAGAGGATTTAGACAATCTCTATTCTTGGTCAGAAAAGTGGCAGATGCAGTTCAATGTAGATAAATGCAAGGTTCTGAAGCTTGGGAGTGCCCATAACCCTAGTACTTATAAGTTAAATAATGTAGAACTTAGCTATACAGATTACAAAAAGGACTTGGGGGTTATGGTGAGCAGCAACCTTAAACCAAGACAGCAATGCCTAAGCGTACGTAATAAGGCAAATAGATTATTAGGATATATATCAAGAAGTGTAAGCAACAGAAGTCCAGAGGTTATACTGGAGCTTTACACATCATTAGTAAGGCCTCACCTAGATTATGCAGCTCAGTTCTGGTCTCCATATTACAGAATAGACATAAATTCGTTAGAAAACATTCAGCGTAGAATGACCAAGTTAATACATAGCATTAGAAATCTTCCTTATGAAGAAAGATTGAAGACTCTTAAGTTACATTCACTTGTAAGACGAAGAATGAGGGGAGACATGATTGAAGTGTATAAGTGGAAGATGGGTATTAATAAATAAGGTTGTTAGGTAAGACACATATGCAACAGTTAGACAACTTTATTCCGAAACGTTTCGCCTACACAGTAGGCTTCTTCAGTCGAATACAGAAAATAGGCAGGAACAGTAGAGATGTGAAGACGATGTAATCAGTCCATCACCCTTGTAATCGTGCAAGCAAGGTATAAAATACCGACAATATGAAAGTTAAGACACATGTGCAACATCTGGATATCTTTATTGTAGTAGACGTTTCGCCAATAAGGCGAAACGTCTACTACAATAAAGATATCCAGATGTTGCACATGTGTCTTAACTTTCACCCTTGTAGTCGTAGAATTTGAGGTTGTCAGTCCCTCGGCCTGGAGAAGTTCAGTTCCATAGTTCCTGACTATGGAACTGAACTTCTCCAGGCCGAGGGACTGACAACCTCAAATTCTACGACTACAAGGGTGATGGACTGATTACATCGTCTTCACATATCTACTGTTCCTGCCTATTTTCTGTATTCGACTGAAGAAGCCTACTGTGTAGGCGAAACGTTTCGGAATAAAGTTGTCTAACTGTTGCATATGTGTCTTACCTAACAACCTGTCGGTATTGTATACCATTTTGATGTTCATATTAATAAGGTCTTGAGAATATCTCTCCAGGAGAGAACCCGCAATAATGGATTTAAATTAGGCAAGTTTAGATTTAGAAAAGACATAGGAAAGTATTGGTTTGGAAATAGGGTAGTTGATGAGTGGAACAGTCTACCTAGTTGGGTTATTGAGGCTAGGACTTTGGGTAGTTTCAAATTTAAGTTGGATAAATATATGAACGAGAGGGGTTGGATTTGAGTGGGACTTGCAAATGAGTGGATAGAGTTATCAGAGCTTATTTCTTGGGTTGCATTGAAAATTAGGTTGGGCAAATGTTTTGTTACTGGGAGGGATTGTAAAGAACCTGCCTAGTATGGACCAACAGGCCTGCTGCAGTGGTCCTCCTTTCTTATGTTCTTAAAATTTGTACACCCGTCTTATGATCCCCACAATCGCTCTCCCTGTAATTGGGAACACAGCTGCGTCATGCCAAACCTTACTATACAATAAAACATTTATGCCTATCACTCGCTGTACAAGAGTTAGGTGCTGGGGTCTCAAAACACCTAGACGCCTCTCTATCCTTTCCAGCAACCTATCCGAGTTTTCCCACACGCGCTGCAACCATGTAATCCCTATAAATAATACCACAAATCTTTAAAGACACTGCCCATTCTTTAACAACATTACGTCTCCCCAAAGTACCCAACCCCATGACCCTTGACATCTCACTATTTACCTGCATTCCCGTGGCACTTCCAAACAATTGCACAACATCATCCAAAACTCCCATTGACATCCCTTCATGAACCAGAACATTTGTGTCGTCTACATAACCTATTAATCCCGGTCAGACCCTCCCTCCCCCCTCACCTCCCTCACCTTGAATACATAAGCTACATTCAACCATTCTATAAAAGGGGTCCTGAAAACACGCAAACAATATCTGGGACATGGGGCATCCCTGTCTAACTCCTCTGCCCATTGCAATCTCCCTCCCCATACACCCATTAATTTAATCTGTATCCTCATTTTGGCCCCCAAATACAACGTATTTACCCACTCGACTATTTCCTCCCCTTAACCCTGTCTCCTAAGTATAACCTGCAAAGCTCTCCTTTCCAGTCAATCATAAGCTCCCTGCCAATCTAGAGCCAACAAAGCCGCCCACCACCCCCCACCCCCTCCTTTAGACTCCACAAAACTTCTCAGTATCCCATGTCCTTCAATCATCGACCTTCCCGGCAGCTGAGATTTCGAAACCACGCTCCCCACAACACATTTAAACCTATTACCTAAGATTTTTGCGAAAACATAACAGTCTGCACACAGCAGCGATATGGCTCAGTACTCCCGGAGGGTGGGCTGCCCCTTGTCCTTCGGGAACAACACTACAACTGTTGTAGCCTGGTTCTCCCCCAGCTCACTCTTCTCCTTCATTCGATTAAATAACCTAACTATAAATCCCCTTATTAACGCCCGATGTTGCAAATAAAATTCAACCAGGAGACCGTCAATACCCAGAGCTTTACCCTTCCTCATTCCCCTTAATGCGTTCTCTATTTCCTCTGCCATAATAATCCCACATAAAGCCTTTCTATAGCTATTCCCTAAATTACACGTTACATATGTGCCACATCACCCACCCACCCCACTTGTCCAGTACTCCTCATACCATGCATCCACATATGCACACATCCCTTTCGTGGCTCTTATCTCCTGCCCTGCTCTATAATTCTCTACCATTTTCTTTACCTCTAAGCATGGGATAGCTGTCACCACATGCCTTTGCTTTTGATGCAGCAAAACACACGCAGACAACTTGTCACCCCAAAGCACTTCTTCCACCCCTACCTGCACCCTTACCGCTTGAAACCTTTCATTTTGTAACACTCACAGTCTCCCTTTTATTTCAACTATTTCATCCATAGGAAAATTATTCCCAACCACCCCGTGCCCATAGCAACCTCTTAACCTATCCTTTAAATAGTTTGCAAGCCTATATTTTAAAGTATTAATACGTTTACCCTCCCTCACATAAAACTTTCTAATCCTTTCCTTTGCAACACAATCCCACCATGTCACGATGTCGTCCACCCCCTGTTCTTCCTCACTAAGCTCCCTCCATAGGACAGAAAACCCCTCCAACCCTTCCTCGTCACTTAACACACTTATATTTAGTTTCCAATAACTTCTGTATATTTCTGCGAGCGCCCCCCACCCTACCTCCACCACCACTGCACTATGATCTGACATAGTAGCCTCAACAATACTGAAAGATTTTACATCCACTCCCCGAGAAAGGTACACTCTATCTAGCCTCGCTGCATACTCTCTCCTAACGAACTTATGTTCTGTCTCCCCCCAAACACATCACATAACCTAACATCCCTTAACAATTCCCTGAGAGCCAGAGACATATATCCTGCCCCTTTTGGGTCCACGTCAGCCACCCTGATTACACAATTCCAATCCCCACCAACTATTTTCATCTCTGGCAGTGCACGTAAGAAAAACACTAGATCCTCACACACAAATTTCTTCTTTGCCTGTATGTTATTTTCCGCAGGCGCATACACATTTACAAAAGACACACCCTTGCCCATCCACCACCCATCCACATGCAACACCCTCCCTCCCCCCCTCACTTCTCTGCAAAACAAACTGGCTCGTCTCCCTTATTAAAATACCCACACCACCTTTTAGACGGGTAGATGGCAGGGTAACTACTCGAAAATCTGCCACCTCCAACACCCTACCCTCTTTAAAATTATGCTCCTGAAGGAACACAACATCCACCCTGGATTTATTCAGAAATGTACAAAACCATTCTCTCTTCATACTGCTACATAAACCATTAACGTTTACAGTCATGCACCTAAGGCCTTTTAAATTTTCCACCCCTGCCTCCTCTCATCACTCTTTACAACTCCAGAGCTTGTATTCCTGTTTGACACCTTCAGAATACCCTCTTCTCCCCTCTCCTTCCGGTGCCTCCTATCATGGCCACCACCACCTACACCACTACCTTCACCCTCCACCCCTGTCTGCTTCCCATGCTTTTGCACTGGCGTCAGGACATCATCAAAATCTGACATAGCAGCCCTCTTCCTCGTGACAGTCTCGTCTCGCATATCTTGATCCGGTGTTGCCTCACGATGACTCTCAACCTCCACCTGACAATGGTTTATTGATTCTAGGGATAATTCCATCACACCATCAATTCCCAAAATGTCACATCTCCAACAAACTGGAAGCGATGACTCTCCAACAACACCTCGCTCAGATGTAATGTCCTCCTCCGGCGGTGACAAAGTCTTCAAAACCTCCGCCAATTTCTCCTCTATTTCAATAACTTCCTCCTGTAGTTTCTGCTTCTTATCCACTGGAGGAGACTCCGGGTAAGGCAACTGGTGGAGGGACTCAAACTCACCTCCAGTCCTGTGTGCCTGATCCACTATCTCACTCCACAAAACACCATGCCCTCCATCCGATGGTTGTTCCACACCTGCCACCCTTGAAGCAGGGGCTGTGATTTCCACCACAGGTCCAGGCACACATCTCCGCTTGTCACGAGTCTCTGCTATGTGATCATACTCACCACATAGGTGGCACGTATGTCGTTGCCCAGGATACATAACCATGGCCTGCATCCTGAATTCTTGTAGATAAACATAGGATGGTATTGGGTGTCTCAAAGTCATTTTGAGGTTAAAAGTACCCTCTGGCAGACCTGCATAGGCGCCTGCCACCCACATACCCTGCTGGGAGAAATGAACTGTCCCATATTTCTCGAAAACTTTCCTGATATCTGCCTCGTCCGCCTCAAAGGGAACTTCGCATAACTTGATCCACGTATAATGCCGTGAAACATCAATCATTCTCACACAGACAGCGGGTGTGACGGTAAGACTCACGTCCTGAAAATGGTTGACCAACGATTCTTAGACCGTTGCTGTGAGCAGTTTTATAAAAATTCTATGGGCTCCATTTAAAGTAACCCCATATAATTCTCCATCTTGAATGCCGTACGTCTCTCTGATGATCTTTGTTAATAATACTTGCGCAGAACTAGGCAAAATTGTTCATCGAAGAAGCTCTATGCCAACAGTATTGATCCGGCGTCTGATACTAGCCGCCTTTTTGACAACAGCAGTTCACCTGTATTGTCAGCAGAGGTGCAAAACACCACCTCCTCACACTACCGCAAACAGGCAACTGAGGAGCGTCTGCGCAGTAGATCATCTCAGCCCAAGAGCGAAGAGGACAATCTCCAAAAATAATACAAGAAATAACACAAACAAATGGAAAAATCCAAAAAAATTTACAGAATGTGAGCAGTCATGATGGCAGCGCTGATGTCACCATACATGATATAAATGACTGTAATTCCTTGTAGAAACGTCGTGGTTTTAGTTTAATATGTTTATTATGCACCCCAAACCCATCCTGTGGGCGGTAGTCAAAAGATTACAGAGGTACATAATTGGTCCAGGGACTGGACTCCAAAGTTTTGATAGCAGAGCAAGTTACAGAGGTAATGAATTCACAATTACAAAGGTAATGAACTCACAATTTACAAAGGTAATGAACTCACAATTTACAAAGGTTATGAACTCCAGGAAGGTCTGGTCACAATCATGACAAGTTACAGAGGTATTTACAGATTACAGAGGTACGTAATGGGTCCAGGGACTGGGCCCTCAAAGTTTAGATAGCTGAACTAGGTACAAAGGAAATGAATTCACAAGTTACAAAGGTAATGAATCCTGTAAAAATGGTTACTTGTGTTTATACATGGCTACAATCATGAACAAATTATAGAGTAATGAGCAATTCACACTTCCACACCCGGTCACAACTGTAATGAGTTATTGGTGCAAATATTGATTGTTGTATCACACACACGCACACACACACACACACACACACACACACACACACACACACACACACACACACACACACACACACACACACACACACACATATGAACGACATAACGGAAGGGATAGACTCAGAAGTGTCCTTGTTTGCAGATTATGTGAAGTTAATGAGAAGAATCAAATCGGACGAGGATCAGGCAGGACTACAAAGAGACCTGGACAGGCTACAAGCCTGGTCCAGCAACTGGCTCCTTGAATTTAACCCTGCCAAATGCAAAGTCATGAAGATTGGGGAAGGGCAAAGAAGACCGCAGACACAAAGTAGTTTAGATGGCCAATGACTGCAAACCTCACTCAAGGAAAAAGATCTGGGGGTGAGTATAACACCGAGCATATCTCCTGAGGCGCACATCAATCAGATAACTGCTGCAGCATACGGGCGCCTGGCAAACCTACGGATAGCGTTCCGATACCTCAGTAAGGATTCGTTTAAGACTCTATACCATCTACGTCAGGCCCATACTGGAGTATGCAGCACAAGTTTGGAATCCACACCTAGTCAAACACGTCAAGAAATTAGAGAAAGTGCAAAGGTTTGCAACAAGACTAGTCCCAGAGCTACGGGGATTGTCCTATGAAGAAAGGTTGAGGGAAATCGGCCTGACGACACTGGAGGACAGGAGGGTCAGGGGAGACATGATAACGACATATAAAATACTACGGGGAATAGACGAGGTGGACAAAGACGGGATGTTCCAGAGATGGGACACAGACACAAGAGGTCACAATTGGAAGTTGAAGACTCAGATGAATCAAAGGGATGTTAGGAAATATTTCTTCAGTCATAGAGTAGCCTAGAAAGTGATGTAGTGGAGGCAGGAACCATACATAGTTTTAAGGCGAGGTATGATAGAGCTCATGGGGCAGGGAGAGAGAGGACCTAGTAGCAATCAGCGAAGAGGCGGGGCCAGGAGCTGTGAATCGACCCCTGCAACCACAAATAGGTGAGTACAAATAGGTGAGTACACACACACACACAAACCCACACACACAAAGTCTTGCAGATTGGGGAAGGGCAAAGAAGACCGCAGACAGAGTACAGTCGAAGGGGACAGAGACTACAAACCTCACTCAACATCAACCAAATAACTGCTGCAGCATATGGGCGCCTAGCAAACCTCAGAACAGCATTCTGACATCTTAATAAGGTATCGTTCAGGACCATGTACACCGTGTACGTTATGCCCATATTGGAGTATGCGGCACCAGTTTGGAACCAACACCTAGCCAAGCATGTAAACTAGAGAAAGTGCAAAGGTTTGCAACAAGACTAGTCCCAGAACTAAGAGGTATGTCCTACGAGGAGAGGTTAAGGGAAATCAACCTGACGACACTGGAGGACAGGAGAGTTAGGGGGACATGATAACGACATACAAAATACTGAGAGGAATTGAGAAGGTGGACAAAGACAGGATGTTCCAGAGATTGGACACAGTTGGAAGTTGAAGACACAGATGAATCACAGGGATGTTAGGAAGTATTTCTTCAGCCACAGAGTAGTCAGGAAGTGGAATAGTTTGGGAAGCGATGTAGTGGAGGCAGGATCCATACATAGCTTTAAGCAGAGGTACGATAAAGCTCATGGTTCAGGGAGAGTGACCTAGTAGCGACCAGTGAAAAGGCAGGGCCAGGAGCTTGGACTCGATCCATGTAACCTCAACTAGGTGAGAACTAGGTGAGTACACACACACACATACACACGCACACACACATACACATGCACACACACACATACAAACACACAACACACACACACACACACACACACACACACACACACACACACACACACACACACACACACACACACACACACACACACACACACACACACACAAGGTTTGCGACAAGGTTAGTTCCAGAGCTAAGGGGAATGTCCTATGAAGAAAGATTAAGGGAAATCGGCCTGACGACACTGGAGGACAGGAGGGTCAGGGGAGACATGATAACGACATATAAAATACTGCGTGGAATAGACAAGGTGGACAAAGACAGGATGTTCCATGGAGGGGACACAGAAACAAGAGGCCACAATTGGAAGTTGAAGACACAAATGAGTCAGAGAGATAGTAGGAAGTATTTCTTCAGTCATAGAGTTGTAAGGCAGTGGAATAGCCTAGAAAATGACGTAGTGGAGGCAGGAACCATACACAGTTTTAAGACGAGGTTTGATAAAGCTCATGGAGCGGGGAGAGAGAGGGCCCAGTAGCAACCGGTGAAGAGGAGGGGCCAGGAGCTAAGACTCGACCCCTGCAACCACAAATAGGTGAGTACAAATAGGTGAGTACACACACACACACACACACGGGAACAGTCTATAGTTTTAAGGCGAGGTATGATAGAGCTCATGGAGCAGGGAGAGAGAGGACCTAGTAGCAATCAGCGAAGAGGCGGGGCCAGGAGCTGTGACTCGACCCTTGCAACCACAAATAGGTGAGTACAAATAGGTGAGTACACACACACACACACACACACACACACACACACACACAGATGAATCACAGGGATGTTAGGAAGTATTTCTTCAGCCACAGAGTAGTCAGTAAGTGGAATAGTTTGGGAAGCGATGTAGTGGAGGCAGGATCCATACATAGCTTTAAGCAGAGGTATGATAAAGCTCACGGCTCAGGGAGAGTGACCTAGTAGCGATCAGTGAAGAGGCGGGGCCAGGAGCTCGGACTCGACCCCAGCAACCTCAACTAGGTGAGTACAACTAGGTGAGTACACTCACACGCAATCACACACACACTCATTCACAAACTCATACACACACCCACGCACACACACACACACAGTACACACAACCGAGGAAGAAGTAAAGAGGCTTCTGAGTGATCTAGATACCTCAAAGGCAATGGGACCAGATAACATCTCTCCGTGGGTCCTGAGAGAGGGATCAGAGGCGCTAACAGCAATATTCAATACATCTATCGAAACAGGGAGATTGCCTGAGGCATGGAAGACAGCAAATGTAGTCCCAATCTTTAAAAAAGGAGACAGACATGAAGCACTAAACTATAGACCAGTGTCACTGACATGTATAATATGCAAAATCATGAAGAAGATTATAAGAAGAGTGGTGGAACACCTAGAAAAGAATGATCTCATCAACAGCAGCCAACATGGTTTCAGGGATGGGAAATCCTGTGTCACAAACCTACTGGAGTTCTATGACATGGTGGCAGAAAGTAAGACAAGAGAGAGAGGGGTGGGTGGATTGCATTTTCTTGGACTGCAAGAAGGCATTTGACACAGTACCACACAAGAGATTAGTGCAAAAACTGGAGAACCAAGCAGGGATAACAGGGAAGGCACTGCAATGGATCAGGGAATACTTGTCAGGAAGACAGCAGCGAGTAATGGTATGTGGCGAGGTGTCAGAGTGGGCACCTGTGACCAACGGGGTCCCACAGGGGTCAGTCCTAGAACCAGTGCTGTTTCTGGTATTTGTGAACGACGTGACGGAAGGAATAGACTCCGACGTGTCCCCGTTTGCAGATGACGTGAAGTTGATGAGAAGAATTCATTCGATCGAAGACCAGGCAGAATTCCAAAGGGATCTGGACAGGCTGCAGACCTGGTCCAGCAATTGGCTCCTGGAGTTCAGTCCCACCAAGTGCAAAGTCATGAAGATTGCGGATGGGCAAAGAAGACTGCAGACGGAGTACAGTCTAGGGGGCCAGAGACTACAAACCTCACTCAAGGAAAAAGATCTTGGGGGGAGTATAACACCACGCACATCTCTTGAAGTGCACATCAACCAAATAACTGCTGCAGCATATGGGCGCCTAGCAAACCTCAGAACAGCATTCCGACATCTTAATAAGGAATCGTTCAGGGGGAAACCGAGCCTGCTCAGCGCGAACGAAAATTTTGTCGAAAAATTCACAAATTGAGTTAATCTTATAGAAAAATAGCTTAACTCTATGGCAACACAATTGTACAAGAATCATTGTTCTACGACATTCCTACAAGGAATTATGGTCATTTAAAACACCTAGGGTGACGTCACCACCCGCGGCAGGTCTGCTCACCTGTCGTCAATTTTCATTTTTTTCCGTTTTTTTGTGTATTTATTGTATTATTCTTTCTAAGATAATAATTGACGATTTGGCATCATAATACAGTGGGTGGGACTTATCCGTAGAGTTCCAGCCAACCAGGAACCTTCTGGCAACATTTTGCTGACGTCATGGAAAATTCCAGTCTCGTGGTGGCCGGGGAATATGCTTCAATATTATAGTTTCTACGGCTTATTTATCTATCACAATTGATCTAATATGACATAATAAACAATATAAATAACAAAGAAATATGGTAAATACTCCAGAATGAATAATATATGGCATATACTTCCAGCGCTCCTTCTGGAATATAATATTTCTCTAGTCAGGGATGGCTTCCATTCTCTTTCTTTCATCTCCAGGGTCCTTATATTAAAGAAAACGAACATGGGTAATTATGATATACGTAGAGTTTACCTGGAGAGAGTTCCGGGGGTCAACGCCCCCGCGGCCCGGTCTGTGACCAGGCCTCCTGGTGGATCAGAGCCTGATCAACCAGGCTGTTGCTGCTGGCTGCACGCAAACTAACGTACGAGCCACAGCCCGGCTGATCAGGAACTGACTTTAGGTGCTTGTCCAGTGCCAGCTTGAAGACTGCCAGGGGTCTGTTGGTAATCCCCCTTATGTGTGCTGGGAGGTAGTTGAACAGTCTCGGGCCCCTGACACTTATTGTATTGTCTCTTAACGTGCTAGTGACACCCCTGCTTTTCATTGGGGGGATGGTGCATCGTCTGCCAAGTCTTTTGCTTTCGTAGTGAGTGATTTTCGTGTGCAAGTTCGGTACTAGTCCCTCTAGGATTTTCCAGGTGTATATAATCATGTATCTCTCCCTCCTGCGTTCCAGGGAATACAGGTTTAGGAACCTCAAGCGCTCCCAGTAATTGAGGTGTTTTATCTCCGTTATGCGCGCCGTAAAAGTTCTCTGTACATTTTCTAGGTCGGCAATTTCACCTGCCTTGAAAGGTGCTGTTAGTGTGCAGCAATATTCCAGCCTAGATAGAACAAGTGACCTGAAGAGTGTCATCATGGGCTTGGCCTCCCTAGTTTTGAAGGTTCTCATTATCCATCCTGTCATTTTTCTAGCAGATGCGATTGATACAATGTTATGGTCCTTGAAGGTGAGATCCTCCGACATGATCACTCCCAGGTCTTTGACGTTGGTGTTTCGCTCTATTTTGTGGCCAGAATTTGTTTTGTACTCTGATGAAGATTTAATTTCCTCATGTTTACCATATCTGAGTAATTGAAATTTCTCATCGTTGAACTTCATATTGTTTTCTGCAGCCCACTGAAAGATTTGGTTGATGTCCGCCTGGAGCTTTGCAGTGTCTGCAATGGAAGACACTGTCATGCAGATTCGGGTGTCATCTGCAAAGGAAGACACGGTGCTGTGGCTGACATCCTTGTCTATGTCGGATATGAGGATGAGGAACAAGGTGGGAGCGAGTACTGTGCCTTGTGGAACAGAGCTTTTCACCGTAGCTGCCTCGGACTTTACTCTGTTGACGACTACTCTCTGTGTTCTGTTAGTGAGGAAATTATAGATCCATCGACCGACTTTTCCTGTTATTCCTTTAGCACGCATTTTGTGCGCTATTACGCCGTGGTCACACTTGTCGAAGGCTTTTGCAAAGTCTGTATATATTACATCTGCATTCTTTTTGTCTTCTAGTGCATTTAGGACCTTGTCGTAGTGATCCAATAGTTGAGACAGACAGGAGCGACCTGTTCTAAACCCATGTTGCCCTGGGTTGTGTAACTGATGGGTTTCTAGATGGGTGGTGATCTTGCTTCTTAGGACCCTTTCAAAGATTTTTATGAATGGGATGTTAGTGCTATTGGTCTGTAGTTCTTTGCTGTTGCTTTACTGCCCCCTTTGTGGAGTGGGGCTATGTCTGTTGTTTTTAGTAACTGTGGGACGACCCCCGTGTCCATGCTCCCTCTCCATAGGATGGAAAAGGCTCGTGATAGGGGCTTCTTGTAGTTCTTGATGAACACAGAGTTCCATGAGTCTGGCCCTGGGGCAGAGTGCATGGGCATGTCATTTATCGCCTGTTCGAAGTCATTTGGCGTCAGGATAACATCGGATAGGCTTGTGTTAATCAAATTTTGTGGCTCTCTCATAAAAAATTCATTTTGATCTTCGACTCTCAGTCTGGTTAGCGGCTTGCTAAAAACTGAGTCATACTGGGACTTGAGTAGCTCACTCATTTCCTTGCTGTCATCTGTGTAGGACCCATCTTGTTTAAGTAGGGGCCCAATACTGGACGTTGTTCTCGATTTTGATTTGGCATAGGAGAAGAAATACTTTGGGTTTCTTTCGATTTCATTTATGGCTTTTTGTTCTTCCCGCGATTCCTGACTCCTAAAGGATTCTTTTAGCTTAAGTTCGATGCTTGCTATTTCTCTGACCAGTGTCTCCCTACGCATTTCAGATATATTGACCTCTTTTAGCCGCTCTGTTATTCTTTTCCGTCGCCTGTAAAGGGAGCGCCTGTCTCTATTTTACATCTACTCCTCCTTTTTCTTAGTGGAATAAGCCTTGTGCATACATCGAGTGCCACCGAGTTAATCTATTCTAGGCATAAGTTGGGGTCTGTGTTGCTTAGTATATCTTCCCAGCTTATATCGGTTAGGACTTGGTTTACTTGGTCCCACTTTATGTTTTTGTTATTGAGGTTGAATTTGGTGAATGCTCCCTCGTGACTAATCTCATTTTGTCGGTCTGAGGCTCCGCGCATACATGTCTGAACCTCAATTATGTTGTGATCTGAGTATATTGCTTTTGATATGGTGACATTTCTTATCAGATCATCATTGTTAGTGAAGATGAGGTCTAGTGTATTCTCCAGTCTAGTAGGCTCTATTATTTGCTGGTTTAAATTTAATTTTGTGCAGAGATTTAAAAGCTCGCATGTGTGTGAGTTTTCATCAGAGCTGCCTCCTGTTCTTATTACTGCAACAATATTATTTGCTATATTCCTCCATTTTAGGTGCCTTAAGTTGAAATCCCCCAGGAGCAAGATGTTGGGTGCAGGAGCTGGAAGATTTTCCAGACAGTGGTCAATTTTTAACAGCTGTTCCTGGAATTGCTGGGATGTTGCATCCGGAGGCTTGTAGACTACCACAATGACTAGGTTTTGGTTCTCGACCTTTACTGCTAAAACTTCCACTACATCATTTGAGGCATTTAGCAGTTCTGTGCAAACAAGTGACTCTGCAATGTACAGGCCAACCCCCCCCCCTTTTGCCTGTTCACTCTGTCACATCTGTATAGGTTGTAACCTGGGATCCATATTTCGTTGTCCAAGTGATCCTTTATGTGGGTCTCAATGAAAGCCGCGAACATTGCCTTTGCCTCTGCAAGCAGTCCACGGATGAAAGGTATTTTGTTGTTTGTTGCTGGCTTTAGACCCTGTATATTTGGAAAGAAGAATGTTATCGGACTGGTGGTATTGTTGGTACTGGGGGGGGATTTTTTTTCCGGCATTAGTATCTGTATCTGTTGGTTTGGAGTGGAGGCCATCGACTGTGGTTCCACTCCAGGAATGACTGGATTTGGTGTACGATTTCTGCCATTTCCTGCCAGTTTTTTTTCCTTCCTGGCACTAAAAAACCTCTCCCTCTTGAGTGGCTGTGGCTACCCAGGTTTTCCCATGGCCTGGATGTTTTGTATCTTTTTGTCCCCTTTAGATGGTATGCCTGGCAATTTAAGTTATAGCACAGTCTTTCCTGTACTGAAGAGGTACACAGTTCAGGGTGAAAAAGCTTACAGGAAGGGAGTTTGCATTTTCCTGTTGTCATATGGGCATGGCATTTTCTAGGGTGGTCATAGTTGCACGTCCCATCTGTTTTTCCAGATTTCCCATGCCAGCAGATACCGAGTGCATAGTATGTGCACAGGCTTGGTTTCCGTTTGCCTTGGGTTTCTGTGACTGTATTCCCTGTTGGTGCATGTTTCCCTGTCTTACTTCTATCCTCCCTAGCACCAACAATGGAGCTCCCACCAGTTGTTTTTGGTAATATATCCTCACTATTGCTAGTGGAGTCCTCTTGTTTGCTATTTCCTGCGGTATTTCTACTTTGCAATATTGGTTTTATCTTATCTTTGACTACACATGTTTCCCTACTATGGCTCCTGTCCCCTATGAGGTCATTTATATGTATTCCTTCCTGCGTATAATTCCCGACTACCTGGACAAAATCTCCAGCTTCACCATTACTGTCTCCCAGGACAGCATCTCCAGCTTCACCATTACTGTCTCCCAGGACAGCATCTCCAGCTTCACCATTACTGTCTCCCAGGACAGCACCTCCAGCTTCACCATTACTGTCTCCCAGGACAGCACCTCCAGCTTCACCATTACTGTCTCCCAGGACAGCACTATCAGCCCCACATTTACTGACTACCAGGACATCATCTCCAGCCTTACAGTTTCTGACTACATGGCCAGTATCAAAGGCATTACCATTCAGCCCAGACTTTTTATGTTCCCATCTGTTGTAGAAAGCTTCCAGGTTTTCTATGAAAGCAGCTTTGATGTTGACCTCTTTTAATACCCTTGTGATTTTAGTCCACAGATTTATCTCATTTGGGCATACCCAAAAACACTTCCCTGTTTTAATACTGCTTGTAGCTAGTTCTTGGATATCTGCACAAGGGGCGTGACACCAATTTCCACAAAAATGACAATTTATGCATGTGGAAGCCCGTTTGTTTGACTGACCACAGACTACACACAGCTTCATAATGATTTGAATGGTTGATTTACTGCAATTCTACCAGCAACCTCTTGAATATTCTATTAATAACCTCCTTAAATGAAGCTCTAGCTATTTGTATTTCTGTTTCTAACTGTTTTTGTATATTGGACAGCTTACCGTGCACGTTCCTGATATATATTTAATGTTTGTGTTTATAAGGGCGCCTACAACCCCATCCGTTTACAGTCTGCTTTATTGTCCAACGAAACCGTTTGAAACCAGTCCAGGGTTCGGACCAGTCAAGGGTTCGGACCAGTCGATCTGATCTGATCAGTGGGTCACTTATTTAAACCATACTGGTCGGTGATTTGAGCTAACACATGAAGGATCTACTGGAAATTATCTACCTGAGTAATATGTGATTTGATTGATACAAAAGTATAACTTGCGTGTTGAAGAGCCGGTGACTGCTGGCAGCTCCTACAATGACGAACAGTCGACCTCAACCCTTGTTTATCAATCGCTGTATCTAGCTTTTCTATTTTTTTTCGTCTCCACCACAATAAATGCTATATTATCACTATAGTTGACTGGTGCAAGTTTTGGAGGAAGGACGCTTTTTCTGGAGTAATAATTGCTTCTCGTTGTGTATATTGCGACCGCTGGTAACTACAGGTTATATGAAATTCACAGTATATGTCTGGTATTTCAAGAAAAAAGAAACTAATGAAAGTCACTCCACTCCACTAAGTACCATTATAATACTGGTTAGTTGCTACTACAACACTGTATTCTGCTATTCACTGGTATCACTAGATTATATGCGAGTACACTAGCAAGCCAGGAAGATTATTAAAAACAGCTGACCTGTGGTAAGTTTCTGGCGACTTCTGGCACCTGCCTCTATAGGCTTATCACTTCATTTACAAATTCACCTGTTTTCAAATGACACTTTAGCCTTTATCATCAATATACTAGGGAGCCACTGTAGTATATACTATACACTATGTATACGCAATGTTTTCAGGGAGACTTTCTTTCCTCTGACACAAAGTTCAATTATTATTATTTTTTCACACGGGACACAGGCCTATGATTCCCCTCTGGCAGTAAACTCTGCTAGGTAGTGCACACTAATTCTCCTTTTTTGACTCAGTATATAATGTTTTCCGCCCAAGATTGGTTCCAGGTGCTATAGGGATGTATCGTATAGGATTGATGACACAAATTAAAGTTCTAGCACGTAAGAGCGACCGTGAAAACACGAGAAAACCCGGAGCACAACGAGGCACGCTGACACTGTAGCACTCGCTCGTAATGCTGAGAAAAATGCTATTTTCTCGAAAAAAAAAAATCGGTGGTCCGGCTGTTTCGTGGATTTTCTCGGAAGTAGGTTATTCATATATATATGACTGTATTTTCGTTAATAATAGCAGGAATACAATGAAACTCACAGAGAACATAAAGGAAAGATTGTTTTACATGCTGGTGAGTAGTCAACTGAGATATCGTAATTTGTTTTTTTATTTTTGTGAGGGTAAAAGTCAGATATTTGGCTGAATGTCAAAACCATACAAACTTTATTTTTTAAAAAATGAAGAAAGGATAAATTACAGTTCGGATAATCATCAGAAATACAGTTTAGCATTGTTTTATGCGTAGATAATGCCAAAACAGCTTCTCCAAGTCCCATTACGAAAATACAGTTCAATATCTATGATTATTAGTAAATAATTTTTTTCTCAGTTGTTTTTTGAGCTATCTTATTGAAACTTGGTCACATTACTATTGAAAGGTGCTTCTTTACGTACAAAAAAAAAGAAAAAAAGAAATCGAACGAAAAATAAAGAAGTTCAGGTGCGAGCGCTTCTTTCCCCCTTCAGGACCCTGTACACCGTGTACGTTAGGCCCATATTGGAGTATGCGGCACCAGTTTGGAACCCACACCTAGCCAAGCATGTAAAGAAACTAGAGAAAGTGCAAAGGTTTGCAACAAGACTAGTCCAAGAGCTAAAAGGTATGTCCTATGAGGAGAGGTTAAGGGAAATCAACCTGACGACACTGGAGGACAGGAGAGATAGGGGGACATGATAACGACTTGCAAAATACTGAGAGGAATTGACAAGGTGGACAAAGACAGGATGTTCCAGAGATTGGATACAGCAACAAGGGGACACAGTTGGAAGCTGAAGACACAGATGAATCACGGGGATGTTAGGAAGTATTTCTTCAGCCACAGAGTAGTCAGGAAGTGGAATGGTTTGGGAAGCGATGTAGTGGAGGCAGGATCCATACATAGCTTTAAGCAGAGGTACGATAAAGCTCATGGTTCAGGGAGAGTGATCTAGTAGCGACCAGTGAAGAGGTGGGGCCAGGAGCTTGGGCTCGACATCTGCAACCTCAACTAGGTGAGAACTAGGTGAGTACACACAAACACACACACGCACACGAGCAGATATGTTGTGCGTACCACTTAGCACAATCTTCAACACATCCCTGGAAACTGGGCAACTACCTGAGGTATGGAAGACGGCTAATGTAGTTCCCATTTTCAAAAAAGGAGACAGAAAAGAGGCACTAAACTATAGACCTGTGTCATTGACGTGTATAGTATGCAAAATTATGGAGAAGATTATCAGGAGGAGAGTGGTGGAGCACCTGGAACGGAACAGGAGTATAAATGCCAACCAGCACGGATTCACGGAAGGCAAATCCTGTGTCACAAACCTTCTGGAGTTTTATGATAAAATAACAGAAGTAAGACAAGAGAGAGAGGGGTGGGTTGATTGCATCTTCTTGGACTGCAAGAAGGCCTTTGACACAGTTCCTCACAAGAGATTAGTGCAGAAGCTAGAGCATCAGGCGCATATAACAGGAAGGGCACTGCAATGGATCAGAGAATACCTGACAGGGAGGCAACAACGAGTCATGGTACGTAATGATGTATCACAATGGGCACCTGTGACGAGCGGGGTCCCACAGGGGTCGGTCTTAGGACCAGTGCTATTTTTGGTATATGTGAACGACATGACGGAAGGGTTAGACTCAGAAGTGTCCCTGTTTGCAGATGATGTGAAGTTAATGAGGAGAATTAAATCTGATGAGGACCAGGCAGGACTTCAAAGAGACCTGGACAGACTGGACACCTGGTCCAGCAAATGGCTTCTCGAATTTAATCCTGCCAAATGCAAAGTCATGAAGATAGGGGAAGGGCACAGAAGACCACAGACAGAGTATAGGCTAGGTGGCCAAAGACTGCAAACCTCACTCAAGGAGAAAGATCTTGGGGTGAGTATAACACCGAGCATGTCTCTGGAAGCACACATCAATCAGATAACTGCTGCAGCATATGGGCGCCTGGCAAACCTGAGAACAGCATTCCGACACCTTAGTAAGGAATCATTCAAGACACTGTACACCGTGTATGTCAGGCCCATACTGGAGTATGCAGCACCTGTTTGGAACCCGCACTTGATAAAGCACGTCAAGAAACTAGAGAAAGTACAAAGGTTTGCAACAAGGTTAATTCCAGAGCTAAGGGGAATGTCCTATGAAGAAAGATTAAGGGAAATCGGCCTGACGACACTGGAGGACAGGAGGGTCAGGGGAGACATGATAACGACATATAAAATACTGCGTGGAATAGACAAGGTGGACAAGGACAGGATGTTCCAGGGAGGGGACACAGAAACAAGAGGCCACAATTGGAAGTTGAAGACACAAATGAGTCAGAGAGATAGTAGGAAGTATTTCTTCAGTCATAGAGTTGTAAGGCAGTGGAATAGCCTAGAAAATGACGTAGTGGAGGCAGGAACCATACACAGTTTTAAGACGAGGTTTGATAAAGCTCATGGAGTGGGGAGAGAGAGGGTCTAGTAGCAACCGGTGAAGTGGCGGGGCCATGAGCTAGGACTCGACCCCTGCAACCACAAATAGGTGAGTACAAATAGGTGAGTACACATACACACACACACGCACACACAGGCCTAGTGTCTAATCGACATGTGCCTAGGACAAAATGGTAACTAACACACGTCAAGAAATTAGAGAAAGTGCAAAGGTTTGCAACAAGACTAGTCCCAGAGCTACGGGGATTTTCCTACGAAGAAAGGTTGAGGGAAACCGGCCTGACGACACTGGAGGCCAGGAGGGTCAGGGGAGACATGATAACGACATATAAAATACTGCGCGGAATAGATGAGGTGGACAAAGACGGGAAGTTCCAGAGATGGGACACAGACACAAGAGGTCACAATTGGAAGTTGAAGACTCAGATGAATCAAAGGGATGTTAGGAAGTATTTCTTCAGTCGTAGATTAGTCAAGCCATGGAATAGCCTAGAAAGTGAAATAGTGGAGGCGGGAACCATACGTAGTTTTAAGGCGAGGTATGATAGAGCTCATGGAGCAGGGAGAGAGAGGACCTAGTAGCAATCAGCGAAGAGGCGGGGCCAGGAGCTATGACTCGACCCCTGCAACCACAAATAGGTGAGTACAAATAGGTGAGTACACACACACACACACACACACACACACACACACACACACACACACACACACACCTACACACCTACACACCTACACACCTACACACACACACAACAGGCCTAGTGTCTAATCGACATGTGCCTAGGACAAAATGGTAACTAACCTACACACCTACACACACACAACAGGCCTAGTGTCTAATCGACATGTGCCTAGGACAAAATGGTAACACACTCATGCACAGAAACATACACACACAATGGATCAGGGAATACCTAACAGGGAGGCAACAACGAGCCATGGTACGTGAAGAGGTATCACAGTGGGCACTTGTGACGAGCGGGGTCCCACAGGGGTCAGTTCTAGGACAAGTGCTATTTTTGATATATGCGAACGACATGATGGAAGGAATAGACTCTGAAGTGTCCCTATTCGCAGATGACGTGAAGTTGATGAGAAGAATTAAATCAGATGAGGATGAGGCAGGACTGCAAAGAAACCTGGACAGGCTGGACATGTGGTCCAGAAACTGGCTTCTAGAATTCAACTCTGCCAAATGCAAAGTCATGAAGATTGGGGAGGGGCAAAGAAAACCGCAGACAGAGTATAGGCTAGGTGAACAAAGACTGCATACCTCACTCAGGGAGAAAGACCTTGGGGTGACCATAACACCGAGCACGTCACCGGAGGCACACATCAACCAAATAACTGCTGCAGCATACGGGCGCCTTGCAAACCTGAGAATAGCGTTCCGATACCTTAATAACGAATCGTTCAAGACACTGTACACTATGTACGTTAGGCCCATACTGAAGTATGCAGCACCAGTCTGGAACCCACACCTGGTCAAGCACGTCAAGAAGTTAGGGAAAGTACAAAGGTTTGCAACAAGGCTAGTCCCAGAGCTCAGGGGAATGTCGAACGAGGAAAGGTTGAGGGAAATCGGATTGATGACACTGGAGGACAAAAGGGTCAGGGGAGACATGATAACGACATACAAGATACAGCGGGGAATAGACAAGGTGGACAGAGTTTGGATGCTCCACAGAGGGGACACAGAAACAAGGAGCCACACCTGGAAGCTGAAGACTCAGACGAGTCATAGGGACATTAGGAAGTATTTCTTCAGTCATAGAGTCGTCAGGAAGTGGAATAGCCTAGCAAGTGAAGTAGTGGAGGCAGGAACCATACATAGTTTTAGGACGAGGTATGACAAAGCTCAGGAAGCAGACACACACACACACACACACACACACACACACACACACACTCACACACACACACACACACACACACACAGACACACACACACACACACACATGCACACACACACTCCTCATCAGGAGGAGAGTGGTCGAGCAACTGGAAAGAAACAAGCGTATAATTGACAACCAGCACGGTTTCAGGGAAGGAAAATCCTGTGTCACAAACCTACTGGAGTTTTATGACAAGGTGACAGAAGTGAGACAAGAGAGGTGGATCGACTGCATATTTTTGGACTGCAAGAAGGCCTTCGACACAGTTCCTCAAAAGAGGTTACTGCAAAAGCTAGAGGATCAGGCACGCATAACAGGAAAGGCACTGCAATGGATCAGAGAATACCTGACATGGAGGCAACAATGATTCATGGTACGTGACGAGGTGTCAAAGTGGGCGCCTGTGACAAGCGGGGTTCCACAGGGGTCGGTCCTAGGACCTGTGCTGTTTCTGGTATATGTGAATGACATAACGGAAGGGAGAGACTCAGAAGTGTCCTTGTTTGCAGATGATGTGAAGTTAATGAGAAGAATCAAATCGGACGAGGATCAGGCAGGACTACAAAGAGATCTGGACAGGCTACAAGCCTGGTCCAGCAACTGGCTCCTTGAGTTTAACCCTGTCAAATGCAAAGTCATGAAGATTGGGGAAGGGCAAAGAAGACCACAGACACAATATAGTCTAGATGGACAAAGACTGCAAACCTCACTCTAGGAAAAAGATCTGGGGGTGAGTATAACACCGAGCATTTCTCCTGAGGCGCACATCAATCAGATAACTGCTGCAGCAAACGGGCGCCTGGCAAACCTACGGATAGCGTTCTGATACCTCAGTAAGGAATAGTTCATGAATCTGTATACCATTTACGTCAGGCCCATACTAGAGTATGCAGCACCAGTTTGGAATCCACACCTGGTCAAGCACGTCAAGAAATTAGAGAAAGTGTAAAGGTTTGAAACAAGGCTAGTCCCAGAGCTAAGGGGATTGTCCTACAAAGAAAGGTTGAGGGAAATCGACCTGACGACACTGGAGGACAGGAGGGTCAAGGGAGTCATGAAAACGACATATAAAATACTGCAAGGAATGGACAAGGTAGACAAAGACGGGATGTTCCAGAGATGAGACACAGAAACAAAAGGTCACAATTGGAAGTTGAAGACTCAGATGAATCAAAGGATGTTAGGAAGTATTTCTTCAGTCATAGAGTAGTCAGGCTGTGGAATAGCATAGAAAGTGAAGTAGTGGAGGTGGGAACCATACAGAGTTTTAAGGCGAGGTATGATAAAGCTCATGGAGCAGGGAGAGAGAGGACATAGTAGCAATCAGTGAATAGGGGGGGCCAGGAGCTATGGCTCGATCCCTGCAACCACAAATAGGTGAGTACAAATATGTGAGTACACATAAGTAGTACCGGTTTCTACAGAGCGGTCTCCACCTCTCAGGCATCCCTACCTCTCAGGCATCCCTTCTACAGAGCGGTCTCCCCTGAGCGGTCTCCTTTTCACACCTATGTGTTAATGACCCTTTTCACACCTATGTGCTAATGACCTTGACCCCGCCCCCCCCGCCCACGACCCCCGCCCACGACCCCCGCCCACGACCCCCGCCCACGACCCACGCCCACGACCCCCGCCCACGACCCCCGCCCACGACCCCACCCGCGCCCCCGCGCCCCCCCCCCGCCCCCTCCCGCGCCCCCCCACCCGCGCCCCCCACCCGCGCCCCCCCGCGCCCCCCCCGCCCGTCGCGCCGACCCACCGCCCTCGCCGCGCCCTCGCGCCCCGCCCGCGCCCCGCCCGCGCCTTCTGCTGCGCCTTCTGCAGCGTCGTCCGAATCGCCCCCCGCGCCCCTAATTTTTTTCCGATTTTTTTCAAATGTTTTTTCAATTTCATTTTCTTATGATCTCCATCTCTTCGGATAAAATTTTTGAGTTTCCCCCTCCCACTTTCACCACCATCCCAATTTTTTTCGAATTTAATTTTCTTATGATCTCCTCGGATCAAGTTTTCTCGATAATACCAAGACTCCCACTTTCTCCCCGGATCGATTTTTTCTCGATAATACAAAGACTCCATCTCCTTGGATCAAGTTTTTCTCCTCCATCTCCTTGGATCGAGTTTTTTTGGATTCCACCTCTGGGTATAAGCATTCAAAATGGACTCCCACTTGCATCCCAATTTTTTTTTTCTCGATAATACAAAGACTCCAATTCCTTGGATCAAGTTTTTGGGTTCTCCCCCTATGGGGTTTCGAAATTCTTATGATCTCCTTGGATCAAGTTTTCTCGATAATACCAAGACTCTATCTCCTCGGATCAAGTTTTCTCGATAATACAAAGACTCCATCTCCTTGGATCAAGGTTTTCTCGATAATACAAAGACTCCAATTACTACAGTTTTTCTAAATCAAGTCTCCACGGATCAGTATTCCCTCATCTATTAAGCATTCAAATGAAGTATGGGGGGCATGGTGCTCTCTATTCTACAGGTCTCAGTGACGTCAGTATTCCTCTCATTAAGTTAAATACAAGCTGAATCTTGTGTTTACTCGGCGGTCAGTGACGTCACGTGATGACCTCACACATACAAGCTGAATCTTGTCGACTTCCCCCTATGTCAGTGACGTCACGTGATGAGCGCGCACACAGGCTGAATCTTGTCGACTTACCCCTACACATTTCATATACAACATAGGGAAAACATTTTCACTCTTAACCCAGGATAGCCCAAATAATTTCACTTTTTTTTTCGTTAATACACACAACAATCCACAATTTCTTTACAACACAAGTCTAGACATTTTTTCTCGTTTTAACTATTTCATCTCAGGTCACTCCCCACGAAGTAACCTACCTTCTCTCTCCTCTCCACCCTCCCAAACCCTCACACTCCCACCAACACCTCACAATTTTCACTCATAACCAACAATTTTTCTCGTTTTAACTATTTCATCAGAAAAAGTCACCACACTTATAACCACTTTTCGATAAATTCACTAGTCACAATTTTACATATTACGAAGTTAATACGCACACACACCTCACTTTGAACACCTTCAAAACACTCTCATAAATCATTTGAATACTCACAAAAAATACCTTTGAACATTTCCAAACAACACGGAAACACTTCCAAAATATCATTTTGAATACTCCCAAATAAGATTTGACAGCTCTAATTTATCTGCACTTACACATTTCATTAAATTACAACTCATCCCCACATACTCCACCCTCAGTCTCCAGATTTTTACAACAGTATCACAAAAACTAACTCAAACACTTTACTTTGAACATCACCAAAAAAATACCATCAATTGCCTTTGAATACTCCAAAAACATCAATCGAACACCCCCAAAATCACCTCTGATTACTCCCAGAACACCTTCATAAGTACTCTTGCACATCATTTGAACACCTTCAAAAACACCTTTGAACATTTTCCAAACAACACTGAAACACTTCCAAAACACCATTTGAGTACTCCCAAATACACCACTGAATACACTCAAAACACCACCAAAATCACCCACAATCCACATCACCAACAACTCACAATTTTTTCTCGTTTTAACTAATTTCATCAGAAAGTCACAACAACCCACAACTTATAATCACTTTTCAACAACTCTAGTTCGACAACAACACCCACAACGCCCACAACACCCACAACCCACAATTTTTTTCTCGTTTTAACTAATTTCATCAGAAAAAGGCACAACAACCCACAACTTATAACCACTTTTTCGATACCTCTAGTTCGACAACAACGCCCACAATCCACAACACCCATATCCCACAACACCCACATCCCACAATCCACAATTTCTTCACAAAATACAACACAAGTCTAGACATTTTTCTCGTTTTAACTATTTCATCAGAAAAAGTCACCACACCACTTATAAACACTTTTCAGCAACTCTAGTTCGACTACATTACCCACAACCCTCATCAATTACCAATTTATTCACATTTTTTCCCCTTCTTTTTACTGAATCTTAATTTAATACACATTCCTCTTTACATTACTAAAATTTCTAATAAAATCCTCTCCATACCCATATCCTTGTATCCACATAAATTGATATTATACTCGCATCAACTAATCTCACTACCCAACTATTGCGAGATGATTCAACACCTTCCATTCTTTTCCAATTTACCTTAACTTTTCAATTCTATAATTTCTTTTTAAAATATTCACACATTACCTTTTATTTTCAGTAAAATCTCCCCATATTTCATTAAATTTCTAATACAACCCTCCCCATACCGCTCTCCATCTCACCCGCATTTCCTCACATCCACTCACCCGTTTCCCATCACACCTCTTCTGAACAAACACAAAATCACATTTCACATCCACAAATGCATCTCATCACCCATCTCAAATCCACTAAAAATCAATGAAACCAAGATATTCACAAAATTCTATAACCACCTAACACACACACACACACACACACACACACACACACACACACACACACACACACACACACACACACACACACACACACACACACACACACACACACCTAACCTAACCTAAGCGAACCTAGCCTAGCCTAACCTAACCTAACCTAACCTAATCTAACCTATCCTATCCTAACCTAACCTAACCTAACTTAACCTAACCTAACCTAACCTATCTTAACCTAACCTAACCTAACCTAACCTATCCTATCCTAACCTAACCTAACCTAACCTAACCTAACTTAACCTAACTTAACCTAACCTAACTTAACCTAACCTAGCCTATCTTTACCTAACCTAACCTAACCTAACCTAGCCTAACCTAACCTAACCTAACCTAACCTAACATAACCTAACATAACCTAACCAAACCGAACCGAACATAACCTAACCTAACCTAACCTAACCTATCCTATCCTAACCTAACCTAACCTAACCTATCCTAACCTATCCTAACCTATCCTAACCTAGCCTTACCTATCCTAACCTATCCTAACCTAACCTAACCTAACCTATCCTATCCTAACCTAACCTAACCTAACTTATCCTAACCTAACCTATCTTAACCTAACCTAACCTAACCTATCATAACCTAACCTAACTTAACCTAACCTATCCTAACCTTTCCTAACCTAGCCTAACCCATCCTAACCTAGCCTAACCTATCCTAACCTAACCTAACCTAGCCTATCCTAACCGAACCTAACCTAACCTAACTTATCCTAACTTAACCTAACCTAACCTAACCTAACTTATCCTAACCTAACCTAACCTAACTTATCCTAACCTAACCTAACGTAACTTAACCTAACCTAACCTAACCTTACCTAACCTAACCTAACTTATCCTAACCTAACCTAACCTAACTTATCCTAACCTAACTCAAATCCACTAAAATCACTGAAACCAAGATATTCACAAAACTGTATGACCACCTAACACACACACACACATGGAACACTTCCAAAATACATTAGAGTACTCCAGAATTACTTTGAACGACTCCATTTTTGGATATTTCCAAATTAGTTTTGAAAACTTTATCTTAAAATCGAACATTATTTTCTTGTTGGTAAACACACTCAATGGTAGAAATATTTACTCGATTTCCGAACAGAAACACATTCCTCGCTCTGAGAGACTCCTTGAGCTTATATGCCCTACCACAAAAGTATTGCGTCATGATTTTTTTCGTACACCCCTTCCCCCTCCGACGACACCATGTAATGCGGTTCACACCCAAGGTAGATTTAAGATAATCCTCTCCTTACCGAACACCTGCGTCAACTCAGGTCAGACAGACGCCATGAAATGCGGTTCACACCTAACCAAACCTAACCAAACCGAACCGAACCGAACCGAACCGAACCGAACCGAACCGAACTGAACCTAAGCTAAGCTAAGCTAAGCTAAGCTAACCTAACCTAACCTAACCTAACCTAACCTAACCTAACCTAGCCTAGCCTAGCCTAGCCTAACCTAACCTAACCTAACCTAACCTAACTGAACCTATCCTAACCCAACCTAACCGAACCGAACCTAACCTAACCTAACTTAACCTAACCTAACCTATCTTAACCTAACCTAACCTAACCTAACCTAACCTATCCTAACCTAACCTAACCTAACCTAACCGAACCTATCCTAACCTAGCCTAACCTAGCCTAACCTAACCTAACCTAACCTAACCTAACCTAACCTAACCTAACCGAACCGAACCTAACCTAACCTAACCTAACCTAACCGAACTTATCCTAACCTAACCTAACCTAACCTAACCTAACCGAACCGAACCTAACCTAACCTAACCTAACCTAACCTAACTCAAATACACTAAAATCACTGTAACCATGATATTCACAAAACTCTATGACCACCTAACACACACACACACACACACACCTACAACAGGCCTAGTGTCTAATCGACATGTGCCTAGGACAAAATGGTAACTAACTAACTAACTAACACACACACACACACACACACACACACACAGGCTAAGGAAGGAAGGAGGAGAGACAACAAGAAATGACCGTGAAGTATGTGAGGAACTCAACAAGAGATTCAAAGAAGTGTTCACAGAGGAGACAGAAGGGGCTCCAGAAAGACGGTGAGGTGGGGCACACCACCAAGTGCTGGACACAGTGCACACAACCGAGGAAGAAGTGAAGAGGCTTCTGAGTGAGCTAGATACCTCAAAGGCAATGGGGCCAGATAACATCTCCCCATGGGTATTGAGAGAGGGAGCAGAGGCGCTATGTGTACCCCTAACAACAATATTCAATACATCTATCGAAACAGGGAGATTGCCTGAGGCATGGAAGACAGCAAATGTAGTCCCAATCTTTAAAAAAGGAGACAGACATGAAGCATTAAACTACAGACCAGTGTCACTGACATGTATAGTACGCAAAATCATGGAGAAGATTATCAGGAGAAGAGTGGTGGAACACCTAAAAAGGAATGATCTCATCAACAGCAGCCAACATGGTTTCAGGGACGGGAAATCCTGTGTCACAAACCTACTGGAGTTCTATGACATGGTGACAGCAGTAAGACAAGAGAGAGAGGGGTGGGTGGATTGCATATTCTTGGACTGCAAGAAGGCGTTTGACACAGTTCCACACAAGAGATTGGTGCAAAAACTGGAGGACCAAGCAGGGATAACAGGGAAGGCACTACAATGGATCAGGGAATACTTGTCAGGAAGACAGCAGCGAGTCATGGTACGTGGCGAGGTGTCAGAGTGGGCAGCTATGACCAGCGGGGTCCCACAGGGGTCAGTCCTAGGACCAGTGCTGTTTCTGGTATTTGTGAACGACATGACGGAAGGAATAGACTCTGAGGTGTCCCTGTTTGCAGATGACGAAGTTGATGAGAAGAATTCACTCGATCGAAGACCAGGCAGAACTACAAAGGGATCTGGACAGGCTGCAGACCTGGTCCAGCAATTGGCTCCTGGAGTTCAATTCCACCAAGTGCAAAGTCATGAAGATTGGGGAAGGGCAAAGAAGACCGCAGACGGAGTACAGTCTAGGGGGCCAGAGACTACAAACCTCACTCAAGGAAAAAGATCTTGGGGTGAGTATAACACCAGGCACATCTCCTGAAGCGCACATCAACCAAATAACTGCTGCAGCATATGGGCGCCTAGCAAACCTCAGAACAGCATTCCGACATCTTAATAAGGAATCGTTCAGGACCCTGTACACCGTGTACGTTAGGCCCATATTGGAGTATGCGGCACCAGTTTGGAACCCATACCTAGCCAAGCACGTGAAGAAACTAGAGAAAGTGCAAAGGTTTGCAACAAGACTAGTCCCAGAGCTAAGAGGTATGTCCTACGAGGAGAGGTTAAGGGAAATCAACCTGACGACACTGGAGGACAGGAGAGATAGGGGGGACATGATAACGACATACAAAATACTGAGAGGAATTGACAAGGTGGACAAAAGACAGGATGTTCCAGAGATTGGACACAGCAACAAGGAGACACAGTTGGAAGTTGAAGACACAGATAAATCACAGGGATGTTAGGAAGTATTTCTTCAGCCACAGAGTAGTCAGTAAGTGGAATAGTTTGTGAAGCGATGTAGTGGAGGCAGGATCCATACATAGCTTTAAGCAGAGGTATGATAAAGCTCACGGCTCAGGGAGAGTGACCTAGTAGCGATCAGTGAAGAGGCGGGGCCAGGAGCTCGGACTCGACCCCCTCTAAGCGCACTCACCTCACTACCACCAACACACGATGTCACACCTCACAGGACCGACGAGCTCATCTCCAGTGACGTCACACTCCCATTGTGTTACTTGGTGGTTGGTAACATCACACCCAACCCACCTTGTTTCAACCTGTTGTACCCTACATTACCTAAGAACACTTTATCCAAGACGATTACCAGATTTTATGACCCCACCACCAAGATCACAGAAAACACACATTTTTATAATTATTCACACAAAAATCACGATCACCAATTCCATATCATGTTTACCGTCATCTATCAACACTCATCACCAAGATCACCAAAAATCTAAGATCATGCATCTCAAAACTACTATGATCACTGAAAACACTTATTTTTTAAACATTCGCACAAAAATAAGACATACACAAAAAATACCACATCACTTCCACCAACATCTATAACATAACATCATCCCTAAAACATCCTTCCTTATTCATTCCGTATATCTCCTAGAGTTGTTTTAACCTCGACGGGCCCATCACGACGTAGGAGCCAGAGCAACCATCACCACTCCAACACCACCTACTACACTCTGGCTCCTACGTCGTGATGGGCCCGTCGGGGTTAAAACAACTCTAGGAGATATACGGAATGAATAAGGAAGGATGTTTTAGGGATGATGTTATGTTATAGATGTTGGTGGAAGTGTTGTGGTATTTTTTTGTGTATGTCTTATTTTTGTGCGAATGTTTAAAAAAATAAGTGATTTCAGTGATCATAGTAGTTTTGAGATGCATGATCTTAGATTTTTGGTGATCTTGGTGATGAGTGTTGATAGATGACGGTAAACATGATATGGAATTGGTGATCGTGATTTTTGTGTGAATAATTATAAAAATGTGTGTTTTCTGTGATCTTGGTGGTGGGGTCATAAAATCTGGTAATCGTCTTGGATATAGTGTTCTTAGATAATGTAGGGTACAACAGGTTGAAACAAGGTGGGTTGGGTGTGATGTTACCAACCACCAAGTAACACAATGGGAGTGTGACGTCACTGGAGGTGAGCTCGTCGGTCCTGTGAGGTGTGACATCGTGTGTTGGTGGTAGTGAGGTGAGTGCGCTTAGATATTGTCAAATATGATTTTTTTGTGTGTGAAATGTTTATAAAAATGAGTGTTTTCTGTGATATTAGTGATTTTTGAGGTAAGTGAACATGGGTGATTATAGTTGGTGGTTGTCATAGAATATGTGTGTGTGTACAAGATATGTATTCAGTTGATGGTGATCATGTACTAAGTGTTTGCGTATTAGGTTTGTGTTCATGCTTTTTTTTTTTTGTGCGCCAAATGGGGAGGGAGTTCTTGGTTATAGTGATTTGATGGGATTTCTATAAAAAGGATGTTGGATGGTGATGTTAAACTTAGTTTCTGGTGATTTTGACATTGATTTGGTAGTAATCAGTAGTGTTTTGGGAGTATTCGGAGGTGTTTGATGGTGTTTTTTTGAAGGTGTTCAAATGATGTGCAGAGTATTTTTTGAAGATCAGGGGTGATCAGAGTTGGTTCAAAGTTAGTCAGTGTGTTAGATATGGTAATGTCTCATGTCATAAGTGTCTGAGTTAGTTTTTTTGTTAATGTTGTAAAGTCTGGAGACTGAGGGAGTAGTATGGTGGATGTGTTGTAATTTCAGTTAAATGTGTAAGTTTAGATAAATTAGAGATGATAAATCTTATTTGGGAGTAATCAAAATGATATTTTGGAAGTGCTTCAGTGTTGTTTGGAAATGTTCAAAGGTGTTTATGTGAGTATTCAAATGATTTATGAGAGTGTTCGAAGTAATCTTGGGGTTGTTCTGTAGTGAGATGATAAAGGTTGTGGATGAGAGATATTGAGAAAAGGTGGTCTCAAATGATGTATGAGAGTGTTTTGAAGGTGTTCAAAGTAAAGTGAGGTGTGTGTGTGTGTGTCTGTGTGTGTGTGTGTGTGTGTTAGGTGGTCATAGAGTTTTGTGAATATCATGGTTACAGTGATTTTAGTGTATTTGAGTTAGGTTAGGTTAGGTTAGGTTAGGTTAGGTTAGGTTCGGTTAGGTTAGGTTAGGTTGGGTTAGGATAGGTTCGGTTAGGTTAGGTTAGGTTAGGTTAGGTTAGGCTAGGTTAGGATAGGTTCGGTTAGGTTAGGTTAGGTTAGGTTAGGTTAGGTTAGGTTAGGTTAGGTTAGGTTAGGTTAGGTTAGGTTAGGTTAGGTTAGGTTAGGTTAGGTTAGGTTAGGTTAGGTTAGGTTTGTTTAGGTTAGGTTAGGTTAGGTTAAGTTAGGTTAGGTTAGGTTAGGTTAGGTTAGGTTAGGTTAGGATAGGTTCGGTTAGGTTAAGATAGGTAAAGTTAGGTTAAGTTAGGTTAGGTTAGGTTAGGTTCGGTTAGGTTAGGTTAGGTTAGGATAGGTTCGGTTAGGTTAGGTTAGGTTAGGTTAGGCTAGGTTAGGTTAGGTTAGGTTAGGTTAGGTTAAGTTAGGTTAGGTTAGGCTAGGTTAGGATAGGTTCGGTTAGGTTAAGATAGGTAAGGTTAGGTTAAGTTAGGTTAGGTTAGGTTCGGTTAGGTTAGGTTAGGTTAGGTTGGGTTAGGATAGGTTCGGTTAGGTTAGGTTAGGTTAGGTTAGGCTAGGTTAGGATAGGTTAGGTTAGGTTAGGTTAGGTTAGGTTAGGTTAGGTTAGGTTAGGTTAGGTTAGGTTAGGTTAGGTTAGGTTAGGTTAGGTTAGGTTAGGTTCGGTTCGGTTTGGTTAGGTTTGGTTAGGTGTGAACCGCATTTCATGGTGTCTGTCTGACCTGAGTTGACGCAGGTGTTCGGTAAGGAGATGATTATCTTAAATCTACCTTGGGTGTGAACCGCATTACATGGTGTCGTCGGAGGGGGAAGGGGTGTACAAAAAAATCATGACGCAATACTTTTGGGGTAGGGCATATAAGCTCAAGGAGTCTCTCAGAGCGAGGAATGTGTTTCTGTTCGGAAATCGAGTAAATATTTCTACCATTGAGTGTGTTTACCAACAAGAAAATAATGTTCGATTTTAAGATAAAGTTTTCAAAACTAATTTGGAAATATCCAAAAATGGAGTCGTTCAAAGTAATTCTGGAGTACTCTAATGTATTTTGGAAGTGTTCCATGTGTGTGTGTGTGTGTGTGTGTGTGTGTGTGTGTGTGTTAGGTGGTCATACAGTTTTGTGAATATCTTGGTTACAGTGATTTTAGTGGATTTGAGTTAGGTTAGGTTAGGTTAGGTTAGGTTAGGTTAGGATAAGTTAGGTTAGGTTAGGTAAGGTTAGGTTAGGTTAGGTTAGGTTAAGTTAGGTTAGGTTAGGTTAGGATGAGTTAGGTTAGGTTAGGTTAGGTTAGGTTAGGTTAGGTTAGGATAAGTTAGGTTAGGTTAGGTAAGGTTAGGTTAGGTTAGGTTAAGTTAGGTTAGGTTAGGTTAGGATGAGTTAGGTTAGGTTAGGTTAAGTTAGGATAAGTTAGGTTAGGTTAGGTTAGGTTCGGTTAGGATAGGCTAGGTTAGGATAGGTTAGGCTAGGTTAGGATGGGTTAGGCTAGGTTGGGAAAGGTTAGGATAGGTTAGGTTAAGTTAGGTTAGGTTAGGTTAGGTTAGGATAGGTTAGGTTAGGTTAGGTTAGGTTAAGATAGGTTAGGTTAGGATAGGATAGGATAGGTTAGGTTAGGTTAGGTTAGGTTAGGAGAGGTTAGGAGAGGTTAGGCTAGGTAAGGATAGTTTAGGATTGGTTAGGTTAAGGTTAGGTTACGTTAGGTTAGGTTAGGTTAGGATAGGATAGGTTAGGTTAGGTTAGGTTAGGTTAGGTTATGTTCGGTTCGGTTTGGTTAGGTTAGCTTAGGTTAGGTTAGGTTAGGCTAGGTTAGGTTAGGTTAGGTTCGGTTAGGTTAGATTAGGTTAGATTAGGCTAGGTGTGTGTGTGTGTGTGTGTGTGTGTGTGTGTGTGTGTGTTAGGTGGTTATAGAATTTTGTGAATATCTTGGTTACATTGATTTTTAGTGGATTTGAGATGGGTGATGAGATGCATTTGTGGATGTGAAATGTGATTTTGTGTTTGTTCAGAAGAGGTGTGATGGGAAACGGGTGAGTGGATGTGAAGAAATGCGGGTGAGATGGAGAGGGGTATGGGGAGGGTTGTATTAGAAATTTAATGAAATATGGGGAGATTTTACTGAAATTAAAAGGTAATGTGAGAATATTTTAAAAAGAAATTATAGAATTGAAAAGTTAAGATAAATTGGAAAAGAATGGAAGGTGTTGAAACATCTCGCAATAGTTGGGTAGTGAGATTAGTTGATGCGAGTATAATATCAATTTATGTGGATACAAGGATATGGGTATGGAGAGGATTTTATTAGAATTTTAGTAATGTAAAGAGGAATGTGTATTAAATTAAGATTCAGTAAAAAGAAGGAGAAAAAAATATGAATAAAATGGTAAGTGATGAGGGTTTGTGGGTAATGTAGTCGAACTAGAGTTGCTGAAAAGTGTTTATGAGTGGTGTGGTGACTTTTTCTGATGAAATAGTTAAAACGAGAAAATGTCTAGACTTGTGTTGTTTTTTGTGAAGAAATTGTGGATTGTGGGATGTGGGTGTTGTTGGATGTGGGTGTTGTGGATTGCGGGCGTTGTTGTCGAACTAGAGATATCGAAAAAGTGGTTATAAGTTGTGGGTTGTTGTGCCTTTTTCTGATGAAATTAGTTAAAACGAGAAAAAAATTGTGGGTTGTGGGTGTTGTGGGTTGTGGGTGTTGTTGTCGAACTAGAGTTGTTGAAAAGTGATTATAAGTTGTGGGTTGTTGTGACTTTCTGATGAAATTAGTTAAAACGAGAAAAAATTGTGGGTTGTTGGTGATGTGGGTTGTGGGTGATTTTGGTGGTGTTTTGAGTGTATTCAGTGGTGTATTTGGGAGTACTCAAATGGTGTTTTGGAAGTGTTTCAGTGTTGTTTGGAAAATGTTCAAAGGTGTTTTTGAAGGTGTTCAAATGATGTGCAAGAGTACTTATGAAGGTGTTCTGGGAGTAATCAGAGGT